>NW_024081107.1:557412-733243 GCF_003009895.1 Hyaena hyaena | reverse complement strand
CACAGACTCTGAAACAGGCTCCAGGCTCTGAGCTGGCAATCAGCACAGAGCCCGACGCGGGGCTCGAACCCACGAACCGCGAGATCATGACCTAAGCGAAAGTCGGACGCTTAACCGACTGAGCCACCCAGGCGCCCCTTGTTGTTATTTTTAAATAGCACTTGATAACAATTACTCATTGAAGTATCCCATGATATCCATGCATTTTTTTGTTTTGTGTTGTTTGTTTGTTGTTTGAAGAGAGAAATAAGAAAGGTCTAAGTCCTCTAAAGTAATCTGTGTAGAAGAATTTCTCAATAATTTATCTAATTATGATCTATAGTACATGGTCCTTTGCATTTCTTTCCCCATGGCACTCCTTGTAGACTTTCATGAGTATTTACTGCAGTGTTTTAAAACATCTTATTACATATCTCAGGATTGGAGGTTTGTGAGCACCCCAGGACTCTAAAACGAGTCCTTAGCAGAGTATCTGGAATGTCAAAGAGATATTTTTCTCAAAGCATCATGGCAGAACCATTTGTGGGGCATGAAAAAAAAATGCAGATACTCCAAGTCCTGCTCCAAACTTACTGAATCAGATTCTAATAGAAGGATTTGGGAATTTGCATTTTAAATATAGTTCCTCAGAAGAGTCTTAGGCATAAGAGAATCATTTAATAAAGACCATAAAATGTTGGATTTTGAACTGATATTCAAGCACTTACCGTCTTTGTGTGAAGAAAGTATCTTAAACGGGTTTAACTAAAATTATATTTCACCTTAAAAATGTCCACTATTTATTTTTGTTCTTGGATATTGTTGGAATTACTACCATCAATGTAAGAAACACATGAAAGAAGAAGATAAATGTTGATACACAGAAAATTTCCTAAAACAGGATCTGTGACACTTTTACCTCTTTGTATTGTATCAGTACATAAACAGGGAAAAATCACACTAACTCAAGTCAAGCAACTGAACGTCATTTCTATGGCAGCTTCTAAACTTAAAATATAAAGAAAGGGCTGGGTCAAGATAATCAGGTATTGAGAGACTACCATGTGGGACAAGCCTTAGATTTATGAATTTGTTTCTCATGACAGCCATGTAGACTATCTTATTTCCATTTCACAGACAGAAAAATAACACTTTGAGAAGTCAAATCATTTTCCAGAGACTATTCCTGTGGTTTTTAAAAAATTTAATTAAATAGGTTATAAACTCTTGGTTTTTATGTTTCAGTATGGATTACAGCCAGTAGGTTTACTTCTAGTGTCTGTCCATATTAGCAGTCCTGATGCTTTTATAAGACAAACATGGGATCTCAGACACAACTGAATAGCTGTCAGTGATGATGTATTTTTCTCTCCGTTGAGAGAGCAAGTGCAGGGTTAGCATTACGTTATGACACTTACTTATGCTTAGATTAGGTCTGTTTCTGTTCAGAAAGGTTTTTAGGAAACTAAAGGAAGAATATTACCTTCATAAACATATTCCCAAAAGTTTTAGTTCTTTGTGTAACAACATTTTTGATATATTGCCAAAAGGATAATCTGATTGAAAGAATTCGGAGTTTATTTCATTTTCTAATACTAATTGTGAGAGGAAAATGGGAAGATTTTTCTCTGAATCTCTTTCCTAAATTGTAGACTATGGGCCAGAATTTTGTATAATTTCTAAGGTCTCTTTTGTGAAGCTATTTAATGATGGCTTATATATGTCTGTAACAGTGTCAAAATCTCTCTTCTCTTACTCCCAGTTCAACTCCATGTTACTCAATAAACTGACATTAATGGATGACTTAGCACAAGAAATTTCCCGTCAAGGAGTTAACATGCAACCTGAATTGGGAGGACTGAATTCCAACTTGACTCATTTCAGCATTCTACCTTGACCTCACATCTGTCTTACCTATACAGGCTTTCTAGGATGTGAATATGGTAATGTAAATAACCAAGTCATTTCTGGGATGCCCACTAATTGGGTTGACCGTGTTTTCAGGTTTCACAGGGTAGGCCTTATTTAACTCCATTGCAGATTAATTAAAAGTCATTAATTGTTGTAATGACACCTTTTAAAAAAAATTTTTTTAATGTTTTATTTATTTCTAGGAGACAGAGAGAGAGAGAGAGAGAGAGACAGTGACAGTGTGAGCAGGGGAGGGTCAGAGAGAGAGGGAGACACAGACTCTGAAACAGGCTCCAGGCTCCGAGCTGGCAGTGAGCACAGAGCCGGACGCAGGGCTCGAACCCACGAACCGCGAGATCATGACCTAAGCGAAAGTCGGATGCTCAACCGACCAAGCCACCCAGGCGCCCCTGTAATGACACCTTTTCACTTTCAGAAATTGGTTTGAGTGATAATTTACATCGTCACATTTTTCCTCAGAATGTGTTTCTAAAATATGTATTGGTCTTTTTTTTTTTTTTTTTTTTTTTTACAAATAGTTTATTGTCAAATTAGTTTCCACATAACACTCAGTGCTCATCCCCACAAGTGTCCTCCTCCTATGTATTGGTCTTTTAATCCCACAGATCAGAAAATGGTAGCCAGCTTTGAGAGATTAAGCAATTTGTTTAAACTAGCAAGTAATAGAGCCAGGATGAAAATTCAGTTCTGTCTGATGACAAAATGAATGTCCTTAACCACTATCTTTCAAGGATTACTTTTCCTACCAAATGCTAAGAAAAGTTAGATAAAATGTAACACAGAAAAGAGTATTACATCTTTATTTTTCATTTAAGTACAAATAACCTTCATTCCTGGGACATTTTTCTTATATTAAATCCACCTTGTTGCAAGTTCAAGTGATTTCCTTTGGCTTTCTCCCAGCAGAGCTGGAGACCAGCTGGACATGAGGATTTTGTCTTTGTTAAAGGTGTATAAATCCCTTAAGCCACAATAATGGAAAACTTTGGCTGGAAAGAACAAAAGATAGATCACACAGGAAGAAATGCCTCTTTGGGTCTCACATCTACTGCAGGACCATGTGGGGAGGCCTGGACAATGTTGACGCCTGTTGTGGTAGGCTGAGGTGATGTACTGAAGGCAAATGATAGAGTAAACCATTCCTTGAGCAGTTACTGTCCTGAGAGGAAAAGAGCAATTATTTCTGGAAAGTAGGGATTTTGAAGACTTCGAACACGTGACCTCTAGAAGCATGGTCATAGGCCTAAATTAGTGCAGATTTGAACCAAAGCAGGAGCTTGATAAGGTGAGTAAGAAGTAAATGTGGCAATGGTGGTTAATATGATACTGATGTTATTCATTAGGACAATATTGATTTTTTTATATGAAAAAGAAAAGCTGTATGAATCTAGGAGTTACCCCCCCAATGTTACACAGAAATAAATAAGCTAGATCTTGAAATAAGGACTTCTAAGTCTATAACAGTTTCCCATTCATGCTCTTTCCTCATTAGTCCACCTCCCCCCTCATCATTGAATGAATATAATTTAATGAATTATTATAAAATAGTTACTGAATGCCAACTTGGTGCTAGGCTAGTGATTTTAAATGCTGATGCCTATTTAACATCTTGGGATCTTTAAAAACAACCCGGTTTCTGTCTGGCTACCAACCTAGAGATTCTGATTTAATTCATAAGCTGTAACTGGAGCATCAGGATTGTTAAACTTCCCAGGTAACTCTAATGTGTAACCAGATTAGGAATCTACTGTGGGAGGTCCTTGGTTAGGAGCCAGGAATAAAATATGACCTAGGCAAACTGAAACCCCTTTAAAAAATTGCAATGAAATAAGAGATTCAAAACCTATAGTTCTTACCCCACATTTACAAAGAAGCCATTAAAGCACAATGACCAACAATGCTCATAATATTCAGGGCACAGATAATAAAAACTGTGAAATTTTACAATCTCCCAGAATGTCTGGTTTTTTGTTTCTTGTTTTGAGAGGTTGTTGAAAATCAGATTGCTGAAGTGCCTTGTATTTATGTGAAGTGCAAAATGTGAAATATGTTACTTCTATGTTTAAAACGTTTAGTAAAATAGATGTGAATAGAGCCAATTGTTACTGAATTAACACCTCACAACAGCTGCTCTCCAGGGATAATTTAGGTTTCATTTTATATTGTGTTTCAGACTTTGATGTGATGAGAGGATTTTGAAATGCATTTGGAGAATTCTTCTTTTCCTTGGGTTCACATGGTTAAATGATCAGAGATTACATTTTATTTCTATGTGGAAAACCTCTACTAATTTGATTCAAAGGAGGCACTCTTGAATCCCAAGGGAAATGAGAAATTAATGGCTTTCCTTCTAAGCATGATGGGTAGGCTGGAGCTAGGTTGTGTGTGCTTTAGGGGCTTCCCCTTAGGAGGGCCCCAAAAGTCCAGGCACATTAGCAATGAATCTCCAGTTTCTATCCAACTCAACCCAGAGGAATGTTTAGACCCTGGCATATTTCTGGCATAGCAGTATTATGGCATCACCCAGGAGTATCTTAGGCCAAGCAAAATAAAAATTCTCATTTTTGGACTTGGCTAAAGCTGAAAAAGTTTCTTTTAAAAATGGATGCATTACAAATTGGGGGCAGTTGTTCTGTGGCCAGGACTGGAGGCAATGACTCAGAGTCAGATAAATGGAATCTACGTGTCCCATAGCATTTATGATGACACTTGTTAACACGTCAGTTAGTGAGTGTGCTTGTGGAATCATAAGATTGAAAAGGCTATGGAAAGATCTTAGGGTTTTCTGGTTTCCTGAGAAATTATATTGTAGGGAAGATAGATTCCTACATCTAGGGATGATAGATTTCCTCATCACAAATCTCTCCTATCCCCTTGCTCTTCTATCCCCTGGAAGCAATGTCAGAGCAGAATCCGGAGCTTCTTGCTACCTAACCAGCAGGTGCCATATGCAGTAGGGTTTGAACAGACACATGCTGTGACTTCAAAGGGATATACACAAGCCAGGAAAGTACACACGGCTCTGAACTTCAAATAGAAGAGGCAGCAGAGGGGCGCCTAGGTGACTCAGTTGGTTAAGTGCCTGACTTTGGCTCAGACCATGATCTCATGGTTTGTGGGTTTGAGTCCTACATTGGGCTCTGCGTTGAATGGCACCTAGCATGGAGCCTGCTTTGGATTCTCTGTCTCCGCCTCTCTCTCTGCCCCTCCCCCATGTGTTCTCTGTCTCTCTCTAGCTCTCAGAATAAACATTTAAAAACAAAAGAGGCAGTAGAAGAAGCAATTCTTGGATCTACCATTGTCTTCTTTCTTTGTCCATCATTTTCTACACATTGTTTAAAGAGCCTGAATTTCTTGTTGTGATGGGCTATAAATAACTCTTCTGTTCCTGTTACTTTATATATGCCAGCTCATTTAACTCAAATAGCATGACAGAAGCTATCTACATCTCCGTAGACAGTCTGGTAAGGTGTTTCTCTGCTGCATTGCCATCGTATACTCTGTCCAAACCTTGATTGAACAAAGTCTACTTGTCTAACTAGACTATGTGCTTCTTGAGGATAGAAGCCTTGTTTCTCTTGGAAATATAGCTGCTTAGCATAATTTCACATAATAGGTGTTTGAATAATTATAAATTGATTTTAAATTAGTGACTGATAATTGCAAAGGAAATACTAATGGAATGAATAAAGAAACTAAAGTCAACAAGGTTCAAAAGTAGTTTGCACAGTGTTACAAACAACTATAAATTGATCAGTTTGAGATGCAGACCCCAAAGTTCCAACTTCAGGGCAAGACTTTTTCTGCTATCCTAAGTCTCTTTAGATGAAGATGAAATCCAAAATTAGATGTTACTATACATTTTTATAACTTGCCATTGAATGAACTTTCTGGGTATTTTACTTTGAGGAAATGAAAGTTATGCTTCAAATGGAAGTTTTGAGTTAAATTGGTCACAGAACTATAAATTTAAATGACTCCTAGGTCAAGCTTATGAAAGAATAGTCAAATTTCTACTCCATGTCTTGGTATGTTTAAGGGATAGGGCATTCTCACTTTCTCAAATCAAAGGGAGAAAATTTCTATAAATTACAAAATGTTACAGCTAAGTTTATATTTCAGTAAAGTGTAATAAGTGACCTCTTGGGATGCTTGAGTGGCTCAGTCATTTGGGTGTCCGACTCTTGATGTTGACTCAGGTCATGATCCCAGGGTTGTGTGATCAAGTCCTGCTTCAGGCTCTGTGCTGAGCATGGAGCCTGCTTAAGGTTTTGTTCTCTGTCTGTCTCTCTCTCAATCTCTCTCTCTGTCTCATACTCTCTCTAAATAAATAAAAATAAAATAAGTGACCTCTTCTAACCTTACCTGGAGTATCAGCATACTGTTTTGTTACTTGAAGGATCTCCTAATTTGTGGGGATATCACAGGTATAACCTTTCAAGGTGAAAGGTTAATGTTATGGTCAAAAAAGAACAAGAAATCAACATATTTTCACAGTCCACTTCTAATACTAAGATTAGCTGGCTAGGGTATTTGAAATTCAACTTGTTTCTACTTCTGCTATTTTGTCAAATACCTGCAGAGAATTGGAGCATGTATGTTCAGTCACAGAAGCACCAAAATACAGTGCCATTAAAGTGCAAGACAATTTCAGGTGGATACATATTTTGAGGGTTAATTATCTACATGATATCTTCACTTATCTTCAATATTTCTCCTGTGTAGACAGGGATTCTGAACTGCTCTCTAAAGACATTTTATATAATGAAATCAAAGTTATGTTTTGGTTTTTCTCTAAGTCCTATATGTCAAGCCTAGGAAAAAAGTCATGAGAAAAGAGAAATAAAGCTAGAAATAATCTTTAATATTGAACATGCTGAATTTAGGAATACAAAATTGTAAGAGACAAGGTTAGTAAGATACATGATTTTTCATTTGCTGTATTCCTGTTATTTCATTAGAATGAAAGAAAGTAGGAAATGAGAAAAATTGAAATTGCTCCAGCTAAAATGATGTGGGTAATTAGAGCAATCTGCATTTGGCTGAAATACAACCAAGTGACAAGGCTGTTGAAATTCCATCTCCAAAGCATTAAAATACATTTAAAGCATTCTCTACAAAAATTAGGGGCAGCCATGATGTGATGGGGTAGAAGTAGATGGTGGCAGAAGCTCAAGGATATGTGGAAGGTACAGTGCACCTAGAGAGAGAAGCCGCTGGTACTAAAAATCCTGAGGCTTTATACATGCACAGTCAGCTAGGTGGTCTGGCAGTATCACAACCACCTACCTGCCCCATCCTGCTGCTGCTTGTGCCAGTCATTTTAGTTAGATTTCTTCCATTGAAGCATATTAAGTGATGGAGTGTTCACACAGCAAATATGTGTTTATTGCTTACAACATGTGGGCACTAGGCTAGGTGCTTAGAATGCTCAGTGATCCAATACAGACTTCTACCATCCTCCTCCAGATTCCTGTTCTTAGCTATCATGCGATTTTTGTCTTAGATGGGGTTTGTCTACAAGACAAAACAAAATAGAATGCAAAGGAGTCCAAGATGTTGGTAAGGATGCTATTGAAACCACAGGTCTTGAAATTTAAGTTGTATAAGTTGACTTAAAAAGGAGAAGCATGTGAAATGGGATAAAATTGGGGGTTCCAAGTGAAGGATAACTCACTGAGTTTGCAGATGGGTCACACTGGGAGAAATGGAACAAGTAACAAACTTTGAGCAGACAATGATTGTGTAGTTGGAGGAAGTGTGGGTGACGACAATGTTATATGGTCCAGGGATTGGATGGTAGAAGAGGAATGGAGGAAAAGATCACTGAGATGGGGCAAGTCATGGAACTGAGAGGCAGAATTGTTGGCTGGACTATTCATGGGGTTGGTAAAGGATGTTGCCTAGTGCGCTTGTGTGCATGTGTGTTTGTAAAACTGGACACTCTTCACCTCTGTTTATAAAGTAGTTTAGGAGCTGTTAGGTAGTACCCATAAGCCTCAAAACACTGATACTGTCCTCACAGTAATACTTTATTAACAAAATAAGTGCTAAAGTATATATAGTATTAGTACATATATATTAATTATGACAGTACTTTGCAGCTCTAATGTATACAAAGTGGGAATTTACAGAAATGGGAATTTTCTCAAAGTTGTGTTTTTATTTTATTTTACTATTATTATTATTTAATGTTTATTTTTTTTATTTTTGAGAGAGAGACCAAGTGTGAGCAGGGGAGGGGCAAAGAGACAGGGAGACACAGAATCTGAAGCAGGCTCCAGACTCTGAACTGTCAGCACAGACCCCAATGCGCGGCTCTATCTCACGAACCATGAAATCATGACCTGAGCAGAAGTCAGATGCTTAACCGACTAAGCCACCCAGGTGTTCCACGAAGTTGTGTTTTTAAAGGGAATAGTTTCTTTCTTTGTTAATACTTTATTATGCTTTAAATACAGTAAAAATCCTCACAACACTGTGACTGTACTAAATGTAGTTAATGGTAAATTTTATGTTATGTGTATTGTACTACAATTAAGAAGAAGTTCCTTCCCACTCCAAGCTAATCATTTTGTTTTACAGCCCAGTGATTCTGACTAACTTGATATAAATACCAATTCCTTTCTGTGGTTATTGTTCAACATTCAATTACAGCATATTAAATGAGTAAGGGAAAAGGAGGAATTTGGTCTTATTTTAAATTTGGTTCAAGTCAGCACACATTTATTGAACGTGTAGGTGCCAGAAACAGGACTCAGCCTTGTGTGGAAGGCTCCAGTATTCCCTGGAGCTCATGGTTTAGTGGGAAAGAAAGAATCCTCAATAAACAAATCTCTGGGGGCTCCCAGGTGGCTCAGTTGGTTAAGGGTCCGACTCCTGATTTTTGGCTCAGATCGTGATCCCGTGAACTATGAGTTCAAGCACCATGTTGGGCTCTGTGCTGACAAAGTGGAGGCTGCTTGAGATTCACAATCTCTCTCTCTCTCTTTGCCCCTCCTCTGCTTGAGCTTGTGTGCACATGTGTGCTCTCTCTCTCTCTGAAAATAAATAAAAATAAACTTAAAAAGCCCATATCTCTTTGGAAACAAACCATGGTCAAAGATTACAACATGAGCCTAGACTGTTTGTTTTGGTGGGTGGAGAAGGAGGAGACAGAGGGTGATCATGTTATTTTCAGATGACTTACACAGTAAGTCAAACAATGCTAAGTTACATTTCTCATACAAATTAGTTTGAACATGAAAATCTATAGAGCCACTGGTTAAAGAGAGCTGATGTACTATACAGAATTTTTGCGCAGGGTTTGTCATTCAGTCCTTTTCATCACCCTACCAATAATAATATTTAGAAAAAATTTTAATGTTTATTTTTTGAGAGACAGAGACAGAGAGACAGGCAGGGAAGAGCAGAGACAGATAGACAGAATCCTAAGCAGGCTCCAGGCTCTGAGCTATCAGCACAGAGCTCGACGTGGGGCTTGAATTGAGGAACTGTGAGTATGAATGGAACCAAAGTCGGCTGCTCACCCCACTAAACCACCCAGGCACCCCAATAATAACATTTTTCAAACAATTGGGTTTAAGTTTCTAGAATCAGAACCACCTCAAACTTGGGCAGCTCTAGAGACACCTCACAATATCCTTTTCCCCCAATAGTTTACTTAAAAGTTCAAATGCACTCAGCCTCCGGGTCCCACATGACTGCTTAATTTAGAGAATTTTGTCTCCTTGTTTCCTCCACTGCCAAGATCAATGTGAAATGAATGCCTGTGCTTGCTGTTTTCACCTGGTCCCAAAGCCTTTGTGCTGCCTTATTTTCAGAGACAGAGCTCATATTCAGGCAAATGAGAATGTATCTAATGCCGATGTTTCAACTTACTGATGAGGAAACAGAATTCCTGGCTTGTTCAAAGCTATCCAGCCTTTGATGAGTTACTAGAAGACTGGCTTTTTGATCCCCATTATAGGCTCCCCCTACTGTCTCTGCCTGGTATCTTTCTTACCGTTTGTATTCACACTGGTGACCGTTTTCATTTAAACTTCTATACCTCGTAGCTTCCCCACAGTTTTGTAAGGCTGAGGGTACACCTTTTGGGTTTCAGGGCTCAAACAAAGGCATTCTAACCTAGTGTGATAAATTATCATATGCAGTGTTACTTGAGAGAGATTTCATGGCAGTGTTTTGTGTATTGACTTTCACAACAGAAGAGAGATGCAAGCTGCAATATTAAAGTAGAAACTCAGTATGGTATATATGATCTGTGTTGATCACAATAAATCTTAGAGCCAAATTTTTCATACAGTGAATTTTTATTTACATTTTCTATGGACTTTATTGCAAAATCTGAGCTGGGTATCATTGTAATAAAATTAAATTGAAAAAGCAAATCTTTACAGATGACATTTTAGAAGAAAAAATTAGGACATTTTAATAAATGGGGTGAAGTGGCTAGGACACAGGATTTAAAACTCCTTGGATAAGCCTCGCTCCCTCCCCCACCCCCTTTTTTTAAGGTTAAAAATTTTTTTACAGCTTCTTCTTACAGAGAGCATTGAGGTCAGTCCCTTACTCTGGGTAATTGCAGGCACTAAGGAGATGAACTATCCTAAATAACTGTATCATTTTCACCCATTTCATGCAGTTATTAAGGGGCCATTTGCATTTGAGTAGAGTTAGATCTGTGCTAAGATCCCCACTCTGCCATTTCCATGGCAAGCAGATAAGTAATCTTTTTTTAGTTTTAGTTTCCTTATCTGTGTAAACTACCCTGTATGGTATCTACTACCACATTCTGTCTCTTTCCTGTAAATGGTAGTTTGAATTTTTCCAATGGCATCAGAGTATTCATATCCTTTCTTGTTTAAAGTTTGACTTTCTTAGTCCACTAGTGCATCTATTAAGAAAAGCCTTTCTAAATAAGAGGCCCACAGAGCTATACACTGCATGTAAAAATAAACTGTGACAAAAATACAACTCTTACCTGAGATTACCTTGAGCATGTTTCCATTCAGTGTGAAGTAAAGATGTGGTTTGGAAAAGATTCCATTTGCTAGCTCAATCATAATTAGCCACCTATACACCTTAGATTCAAAGTAGATTATTTTTGGATGGTGGGGCATAATGAGTCCAATGTTTATCATTTTAATAGTCAACCTTTCATATCCGTTTTAACTAATCCTAATGGTGAATCATTCTAACTAATCCTGATGGCAAATACACACTCTCAAGTTCTGTGCTTGCTACTACTCACTTTCTTCCAAACATGGCACATACTCAATTATTTTCCTTTGTCACACATCTCCTGAGTTTTTGTGTTTCCAGTGTCCTTCCAGCTTTAGTGACCTATTGTATTGCTCACACACAATGTATGTAAATTTAAGTATACAACGTGATAATTTGATACATGTGTATATTATGAAAATCTTACTATCATAGTAAGGTTAGTTGAACACCTCCATCTTATATGATTAGCATTTTGTGAGCGTGTGTGTGCGTGCGCGTGCGGTGATAGAATTGAGGATCTACTCTCTTAACAACTTTCAATTTATAATTAAGTAGTGAATTACAGGCACCTGAAGGTACTCATAGTTGGAAGTTTGTACCTATGACCAATATTTCCCCATTTTCTCAACCCCTAGCCCCAAGCAACTACCATTCTGAGGCCAGCTTTTTTAGTTTACACATGTAAGTGGTATTCTCTAGTTTTGTATGTTCTATAATAGGCAAAAAATTATACAGTCATTTAAAAATATCCTTAGTGATGGGTTAATTACAAAATTATAAAAAAGCTCGTGTGTGTGTGTGTGTGTGTGTGTGTACACATGGGCATGTGTATTCTTTGCCTACATACATTGATGAGCAAAATTCCCCATATAAACAACTGCCTGCTTTCTGACTGCCCCCAGGTCTTCTGCGCTCCCCTTTTCTTTACCCCTGAGGTTTTGCTGCAGCCAACAGTCACTAAACAATTCCCTGGAGCTCTCTGAGGCACTCCAGACAAAGGAGCCTGGCTCAGCAGAGGGATACCAGTCCTTGCCAAGTCCTGCCCACTCACCCAACACCTGGCCGTGAATCCCCTGGCTCTTTGGTGCTGTTCTTCCTGCCCCAGAGGAGTTAGCTCTGGAAGCCCTCCCCTCTGAATCGTTTGTCCTTCTAAACCAGCCTGTTAGCTAAGAGTTGCTGCAGTTATTACTGGGGATGTTTTTATTACTGAGGCCTCAGGGAAATGGCACGTAGTTGTTAAGAGCAAGTTTAGAAAGTGCATTTGAATCCGGATTTTGTTACTGTGTGATCTCTCTAAGCCTTCATTTTCCTAATAGTAAAACAGAGGGGAAAAATGAGGTTATTGGAAGTATTAAATTGGTCAATGTATGCAGGTGCCTAGAATAAAAGTTATTTTTATAAGTAGATAATGTTACTGCATACCTCCTAACCAGCATCTTTCTCACTCCAAACTTGTTCCTTACACAAGTAAGTACTATAGCAGAATAAATCCAATATCAATGTGTCAAGAGTTTGGGGGAAAGTGAGAAGACATAGAAACTACAAACTTCTCTCCTTCATTTATTTCTCTTTCTTATTTTCAATGACTTTACTTATTTCTTCACTTACATTTCCATTATCAAACTTGAGGAGTAATCTTACATTCCTTCTTGTATTTTGTCTAAATAATAGTATTGAGCTCGTACCTCACAATGCTAAGCATTTTGCTGGATTAAGGAATAGTTTTTTTTCCACACTGACAACTTGAATGAAGAGATAAAGTAAATAAACATATGGATCATTATATGACCAATGGAATGGGAAGGACAGATTGAAAGCTGCTGTTAATCTGCTAATACTTTTGAGATATTACTCCCTAAAAATGTGATATGAAAGCAAATATTTTGACATATTTACTGTTTCATTATAAATATGATTTAAGTGTGTGATTTGATACTTTAAGTTTTACTTTCAAATGTTTATGTGTTTTTGAGTGTGAGTTGATTACACTCTGAGCCCATCTCATTTTTTTTTTTATAGAGAATGTGCCTGATGGATTCTCTTAGCTCCAATGGCGACTTTAGCAAACTTAGTGACAGTTATCTGCCTCAAGAAGCAGAGAAACCTATAAGAGGCTGACTGCTCCTTTTCAGTGTTTCAGCATTCATAAGGTAACTGGCTGCAAAGAAGAATACTGCATTATTAAAGAGAGGAGAGGAATAGATTGGAGCAAGGTTTTTAGTGTCTTCTTTTTTTCTCCAGACATAAAATGGAATCACAGAGGAGAGCTTCTGTTCTAATTAATTCTTCCCTTGGTTAGAATATCAGCCTTCCCGTCTCTGCTGCCCTCATCAGAACCACCTGAAGGGAATAACTAAAAAGGGTTCATTCACCATCTTTTGTACATGACAAAATTCTGACCGCCTAGAAATCATAGGTTGTAAGTTTTCACCGTCTGAAAAAAGTCATAACAGAGCCTTTTGTATAGTTCCTTCTGTCATAAGATTTTTCACAATGCCTTGTGAAGGTCGGAAGGCTGATGTTGCGCTCCTAATTCTAAATTGACACAGAAGGTAGGTTATGTTTTAGTGACTTTACACAAGGGTTGTGGCATTGCAGAGAATGCTTTTGAAACACAAATTAGATGTACCAGCAGGGGGCGAGCATTAGCCATGAGAAAGGCTCAGTGTTAACCACCCTTTATAGAGGCTAATACTGCCCTTTTATGCAATCACATGCTTGTGCTTAATTGTTTTGGGGATTTGAAAAGCTTCAAAATGTAAATTATATGTCCTCTGTTACACAAAGATCCTAAACCGCTGTCTTTATAGTTTAGCAAAATTATACCTAGACTTTTGTGATTAAAAAAAAAAAATTCTTTCTGTTTTGGGGAAGATAGCCTGGCATTACAGGATGTACCAAGCTTTGAGTTAAATCAAACCTTTCTAGGTTTAAATCTCTGGGAGCTGTGTGACCTGAAGCAAATTGTGTGACTTCTCTGAATTTCAGTTTCTTCGTTAGAGAAATAGGGATGATAAGGTTATATACCTACTGTGTTGGGGAGATACATATATGAGATAATATATACGTAAAGGATTTAGCTCTATCTGCCATATGGTAAAATTCTAGTAAGTATTATATATCACTAGCAATGACTACAGATTCTGGGAAAGAATAGACACACAAAAATAGGAATAATACCCATTGGAGAAGCCCCGTTAAGAGTAGATTTGGAAAGGCTCATGACAGGATGAGTCGGCAGAACTGAAGGGCGGACAAAATGCTCAGTGAATTCTGATGTGTATTTCCGCCAGCGGAGGTGAATCCACACAAGAGTACCCAGCCAATGACTAAAGTTCACGCTCCACAAACCTAAAATGACTTAGAAATTGTCAGGGGAATTGAGTGCTGCACATAGAAATGGAAATAAAACAGCCTGGATGGTTTTATATCCAGAAACATAATTTACAGTTAAGCAATTGTGTCAGGACAGAGGGATTTTCTGCATCTATTTCAACACCCTCGCTCTTTCTGGCAGGATTCAGGGAAGAACATATCTTTTGGAGTTTGGCAAATCACAAACAGGCCCATCTGTTGTGGAAGGAAATAGTCTTTACCCATTGCTCTTTTATAGTTTGGAGCCTTGACAGATGAAAGATGTGAGCCTGAGAATCAAAAAATGGGTTACATTTGCAGGAAATAAAATCAGAAAGGACCAACATGGTTATGGAGTAGAATGAGCACTGAGAGGTCTCCCAGGAAAGACTGTATCTACCTCTTTATCCTAAACTGTGTATTCGGGGGCTGACTAAATCAAACAGCTTGATAAAACAAGTTTGGCAACAAATTGAAAAATTTTGCAGGGATGTTCATCTCCTTGCTGAAAAGAGAAGTTGAAAAGGATTGATCCTTCTCCCTAAATCCTGAACACTCTGGAAGTAGTATTTTAAGTCTAAGAAGTATATTTAGTGCAACACTATATTTTTACAGCTATTTTACAGAGCTATCCCTACGGTAGCTATGAAAAGTAGGTAAAAATGATCTTTCTTCAAATAATTACTGGGTATTATCCCATATTTCTTTACACTCTGAGATATGCAGTGCATCTCACTCAGGCAAAATAAATTCTGAAATGTTGCTTAGGTATTTTTCTGATCTATTTAAATACACATCTAAATAAAACAGGCCTGAGTACTTACCTGACCTAGAAATCTATTAAACAAAAACTTCATTTTCATTATTGAAATGTCTTACATATTAAATATATATACATGAAATGTTGTATTTGTCTAAAACTCTGTTTTAGAAATAGAATGTTATCTAGGGTCAGCACCAGGTGAAGATTTGACAAGCAAGAAGCAATTTTACAACCCTTAGGGTCTCCAAGGCTCTGACAGCAGCCAGTATCACCAAAGGGAGATGGGAGCTCAGCTTAAAGCCATGTCATGTTGTCGGTCACAATCCTACATGTGTGTTACACGCTAAGGTGATTTCTGAATTTCCATACTTCCTATGGAGGTAGCAGCTTAGCAAAAGACTTTTCCTCCCAGTGGTGGACGTGCATTTGTCATTTGCAGTGCTGTCACCATAACAGGGATTGTCATCAAGATTTTTCATGTGAAGTTAAGTAGTACATCAGTATCTTCCAAAGTCATGTCTCATAGTGTTAGAAATGGTCTGTGACTTTCTTAAGGCTGAAATCGTTTTGGCTGTGTTCAGCTTCCAGGTGCATATTGTTTAAGCAAGAAAATGTGATTGTGCAAGAAAGGAATGATAATGATCTTACACATTTTTCTCTTTGTGCTAATAAACATTAAATAATTTTGACGTATAAAGGTATAGAACTATTTGGCACATAGTACTCACACAGGCAATATGGCCCCAAATAAATTTGTTCTTTTGCAATGTGATCATTAGGCAGAAGATGACACTATATTATATTATATAAAATTTTAAAAATAGTAAATAGGTAGATGATAATGAACTCCCATGTGCCTATCAGCTGGCTTCAGTGATGATTAACCCAAGACCAATCTTTCATCTATACCGCATCCACTCCTCCTCAGTCTAATTTGAAGGAAATCTCAGATATTATATCGTTTCACCCTTAAATATTTCAGGTTACATCTTTTTTTTTTTAGGATACATCTTTAAAATATTAAAAGTCTTTTAACACAGCGTTCTATTACCAATGCTGTGTAAATTAGCAATAATTCTCTAATATTATTAAATCTCCATTTGGACATTTAAGTTCTCTATCTGAAAAGTTTTTATCTTTCCTCTTTTCCCTCTTCTTCTTCTTTGCTCCTTCTTCTCCCTACTAATTAGAATGTGAATAAATCTAAATAATGAATTTATTTGCTTTTAAATGTGCTTTAATCCATATTTTCTCCCTCTATTTTTTGCTCTCTTTTTTTTCTTTTCAAAATTTACTGGTTAAAGAAACTATTCAAGGGTTACCTGTTTTTATAGAGTTCTCACATTCTGGACTTTGTTGATTAGATCATACTTAACACATTCTATGATTGATTTTTCTGTAAATCAGTAGTTGATCCACTGTATTGATTAGGCTAAGGTTCAAGCATATTTGACAGGATTATTTCATAAGTAGCTGTATATACCTTTCCATAAGAAGACACATTATATCTGGTTGTCTCTTTTGTGATGTTAACAATTGATGTTCAGCACCACCAATTTTTTATGCCATATCCCCATTCATTTTGATTATCTTAACTTCTGTTTATACTTCAAGTACTTTTCAAGGTAGTCACAAGAATATTCCTTGAATTTTGTATGTTTAAAGAACTTTGTACTTAAAAAAATACAGTATTATATTAGTTTCAGGTGTACAATATAGTGATTCAGCAGATCTATACATTACTCAGTGTTCATCACAATAAATGTACTCTTATTCCCTTTTACCTATGTCATCCATTTACCCCCACCTACTTTGCCTCTGGTAAACATCAATTTGTTCTCTGTATTTAAGACTCTGGGTTTTTTTTTTGTTTGTTTGTTTATCTTTCTTTGTTTTGTTTCTTAAATTCTGTATATGGTGAAATCATATAGTATGTGTATTTCTCTATGTTATTGCATATAGTATTATACCCTCTATATCCATCCATGTTATTGCAAATGGCAAGATTTTTTTTTTTTTTTTTTTTTTTACAAATAGTTTATTGTCAAATTAGTTTCTACATAACACTCAGTGCTCATCCCCAAAGTGCCCTCCTCCATGCACAAATGGCAAGATTTTATTCTTTTTATGGCTCAGTAATATTCCGTTCATCTACCTCTTATTTATCCATTCATCTATCAGTAGAAACTTGGGTTGTTTCCATAATTTGGTTATTGTCAATAATGCTGTACTAAATATAGAGGTGCATACATGTTTTTAAATGGCAATTTCATATTCTTTGGGTAAATACCCAGTGGAGGAATTACTAGGCCCTATGTTAGTTCTATTTTTAAAGTTTTGAGTGACTTCTCTGTTTTCCACAATGGCTGTATCAGCTTACATCAACCGTGCATAATGGTTCCTTTTTCTCTACTTCTTCGCCAACGCCTGTTATTTCTTGTGTTTTTTATTTTAGCCATTCTGACAAATGAGATGATGTCTAATTGTGATTTTTATTTGCATTTCCCTGATGATTAGTGATATTGAGCATCTTTTCATAAGCCTATTGGCTGTCTGTATTGTCTTCTTTGGAGAAATGTCTATTTATGTCTTCTATTTTTAATTGAGTTATTTGTGTGTGGGGGGGATAAATTCTTAGTGTATTTTGTATATCAACCCATTATTGGAAACATCATTTGCAAATGATTGTCTCCCATTATGGTAGATCATATTTTTGTTGATGATTTTCTTTGCTGTGCAAAAGCTTTTTATTTTGGTGTAGTCCCAATAGTTTAATTTTGCTTTTGCTTCCCTTGCCTCAGGAGACATATCTAGAAAAATGCTTCTACAGCTGATGTCAAAAAGATTTCTACCTACGTTTTCCTCTAGGAATTTTATGATTTCAGGTCTCATGTCCAGATCTTTAATCAAATTTTAATCAAATTTCGAGTTTATTTTTTGTGTAGTGTAAGAAAGTGGTTCAATTTCATTCTTTTATATGTAGCTGTTCAGTTTTCCCATCTTTTGTTGAAGAGACTATCTTTTTCCAATTGTATATTCTTGCCTCCTTTGTCATAGAGTAACTAACCATATAAGTGTGGCTATATATCTGAGTTTTCTGTTCTGTTGATCTGTGTGTCTATTTTTATGCCTGTATCCCACCATCTTGATTACTACAGGTTTGTAATATAATCTGGAAATCTGGGATTGTGTTAGCTCAAGTTTTATCTTTTTCAAGTTTACTTTGGCTATTTAGAGTCATCTGTGGTTCCCACAAATTTTACGATTATTAGTTCTAGTTCTGTGAAAAGTTTTTTTTTCCTTACAAGTAACTTGGTCTTTTGATCTGGATGTACACATCATTTGCTGGAATATCTACTGGTATTGATTTTTATAGATTAACTTTTTGAGGTATGGAATATCCTTTCTGAAAACAACACATACCAAATTTTTTTGTTTTAAATTAAAAAAATTTTTTTAACATTTACTTATTTTTGAGAGACAGAGTGTGAGTGGGGAAGGACTGCAGAGAGACAGGCTCCAGACTCTGAGCTCTCAACACACAGCCCAACATGAGCTCGAACCCACAAGTGGTGAGATCATGACCTGAGCTGGAGTCGGACACTTTACTGACTTAGCCACCCAGATGCCCCGTTTTTGTTTTAAAGTTTAAGAAATTTTCCTTCATTTAAATTTTTCCTTTTTACCTCCATGTTCAGGTCCTCTTATTACTTGCATGTTAGATTTTCTTTGCCTAGCTTTTGTAGTTGTAATTTTTTCTTGAATTATTTTTACTATTTTAAATATTTTAACTTAAAAATTAACTCCTTTTGCTTTTATCTCTCAAAGTAATATCAGTTGTGTTTATGTATATTGCTGTTATTTCATTTCTGAAATAATTTTTCTATTTTGTCTCACTTCTATAATCTTTTATATCATTTTTCTTTCCCTTTTTAAAAAATATTTTTAATGTTTATTTTTGAGAGAGAGAGACAGAATATGAACAGGGGAGGGGCAGAGACAGTCAGGGAGACACAGAATCTGAAACTGGCTCCAGGCTCTCAGCTGTCAGCACAGAGCCCCATGTCGGGTTCCAACTCAGGAAGAGTGAGATCATGACCTGAGCCAAACCAGCTGAGCCACCCAGGCGCTCTGGGGTTTTTCTAATTGTAATTTATATTACTCTTTCATGGCTTACATCATTATCTTAAATTTTAGCCCTTTTGAAATATTAGCATTTTTAGTTTTTATATTTTTATTTACCTATTTTTAGGTTAGATTAGGTCTTTTTAAAATCTGCTTTGTGGGGTTTTAATGTTATGTTTTTACTTTCTGGGGGGATATTTTGTTTTGTGACAGTTTTCATACGAGAGCTATATTCTTTTTCTACTCATTTTTGCACAAAATTATTTTTCAAGAACTAATTTATGCAGTCACTGTGAGTTGAAGTATGTAGTTGCTGTTCTCAAATGACTGACTGTGCTTTTAAGCAAGTGCCTTTGTTTATTTTTGGATTCTCCTGTCTCACATCTTTTATATTTCTGATTGCTTCCTTCTCTTTCCCCTCCTACAAAAACTGAAGGCAGGAAGGTCTTGTAGTTGTTTACATTTGGGGATGAATATATCTTACCAACTATTTTTGTTTATTGGCTGTGTAGGGGATTTTGATTTTGCTATCTAGTTACTGTCTCAGTTTAAGTGGTACTGCCTTGAACTAGTCTTGAAGGACAGCTCATCGAAAAGATTAAGGTGGGGGCGCCTGGGTGGCTCAGTCAGCTAAGCGTCTGACTTCGGCTCAGGTCATGACCTCATGGTTCGTTGGTTTGAGTCCCGTGTCAGGCTCTGTGCTGACAGTTGGCTCAGAGCCTGGAGCCTGTTTCAGATTCTGTGTCTCCCTCTCTCTATGACCCTCCACTGCTCATGCTATCTCTCTCTCAGAAATAAATAAAACATTTAAAAAAAAAAAAAGATTAAGGTGCAGGTGGGAGGGAAAGGAGAACCATAAATTGTGTTAAATTCTTCATTTTATGAAGTATTTGCCTTTCTGTTTGGCACAAGCCAGTTTGTTGAAATGGGTTTGGTGGTTTCATGTAGATAGTAATATATTGAACAGTGTCAACTGTGATGGGTTACTTAAAGAAAATCTATCCTTAGATCAGTAGATTCTATAAAGCCTTTGTTCTGAAATAGGTAGCTTCAGTTTTTTTCTTCTGTGACGTCTCAATATATTTCTTCTATGTCTCAATATATTTTGCATATTGAACTTGGAGAACTTCTGAGAACAAGTGAACATAACTGCGTTTTGATTTCTACATGCATTCTGTGCACCATGGAGAATGTCCCTGATGGTAAAATGGGATTGTTTTCTTGGCTTTGGAAACTTAGTTTTGGGTACTAAGAAAAAAAATTTATCCCTACACTTGGGGCCAGAGGAGAATGTGGCCCAACTCCTTGTGTATCAGAGAATTCTTTAGAGAGAAATTAAGAGACTATATTATATATTATATAAGCTCATTTCTCAAGGGCGTCCCACTGGGTTTTGACTGTTTGTATGAGAGCTAGTACTCAATTTTAAAATTTAGCTCATAGTGGCCTTTCGTGAATTAAGCAGGATCCTTGATATTGGAAGGCTTCTATCAATCTAAGAGTAAGACACTGGTAATGACAATGGAAACTTGGAAGATATCGTACACTTACCAAAATAAGGAGAACCTAAGGAAAATAGTGTGAGGAAGCAGAGACACTCAGGACATTGAGTGACCAAGGACAGAGGGTTTCAGTATTACCACTGAAACTCTGTGGGAGGAGATTTTGGAATCAAAGCCAATCAACTAACAATAGCTTGTGGAAGCTATTGATAACAAAAAGAAGTACCAGAAACCCTGTTGGGCTAAGGAAAGATATTAAGTCCTAAGGTCTAAGAAAGTTTCCATATTTGGGTTTCTCTATAAGAAAAGAGGAGTTAGTTTTGTTTTTGTATATAGTCTTAGGAAAAGATCTGAATTTCTTATCTCTTTGAGCTTTATAGCAAGAATCAAAAGCTGATGTCCAGTAAGCAAAGAACCCATAGTTTTGTTGCATTTTGTTTTTACATGAAGATGGTTTGAAAAATCACAAGTATTTACCTAAGGTTCCAGATTTCTAGCCTATTTTGAAAAACAAGCAGATATCTTTGGTGCTCCTGTCATTAGGCAGCTACTATTCCTTCTATATAGGCCTTGTCCTTTGTGGTGTCCTGTAGTCCCTACATCTTTGAATTTTACCACACTCAACTGACTCAAACCATTGACATGACCCGGTTTATTAGATCATTTGATCTAATATATGTTAGATAATTGGGACCATATGTGTTTCCAAACTCTGTCTTGCAGGAGAAAGAGAAAAATTATATTCTGAATACTTGGATTGAGTTTGCCATCCAGAAACTCTGGAGTTCTAGAGATCTCAGATCCACAGATTATAGTAGAAGGCACAGCCAAGGGAACATGACTGTAGACTGAAAAAGAAGTGAAAAAGAGTCAGGGCAGAATAACTGGTCATTGGAAATAAGCCTAAAAGAGACAACAGATGTTAAGGTCAGAATTATCCTAAAAAGACTATGGTTTCATTGCTTTAATTTTGTCTGAGTGACATACTTTAGTAATTTACAACATAGCCTTGGTTACTCACAGAGTCTTTCTCAATAGAATAGCCCAAGTAACCAAAGAGTTGCTGAAGAATAAATAAAAAAGTGCAAAGACATGGAAAGTGCAAAGCTCTAAAGACAAACTTCATATAGTTCAGAGTTAACCTAGAGCCAACACTTCTGATGATAGTTAACAGAGGGTCTTTCTCTCTGGCTCCAAACAAGAAATTAGGGTTTTGTTTTTGCGTTTTCTTTACCAAGCCTCCAGGGTGTGTAGATGTGTTCTCTGGAGAAAAATAACTAGGAAACTGAGCAGCCATGTAAAATAAAGATACAGTGTCCAATCACATTAAATAAAATGCTCTAAGTGAATCTATTTTTGATACAAGTATTTTAGACCATTTCAAAGAAATCTCTTCTTGTTTCGTGGTTTGTATACATCCTAGACCATTAATAATTTAGGTGGAAAGGACTGTTAGTATGAATCATGTATCATTACTTATAACAGAAACTGGGCAGTTTGAAATCACTTTAATCCAAATATGGTTTTAAGACACCTGTTAGACAAAGGAGATATCTTCATGAATTTTGAATCTGTGCAGTTTCTGGTCAATAATGATTTTCACCCAGTCATTGTGGAACTTCTGTTGAGGTTATTTTCATTGTTTTTGGAATCATTAACACATATTAAATACCTCCTGACATACTGGCAGGTAATATGATTCAAAATTACACTCCTAAATTTTGACAAGAGAGAAAAAAAAATCATTACTGTTCTTAGAAGGAAGAGAAATCTAAGAATCATTTGTTTATTACTATGTACATAAATGTTTTATGTGAGACATTTCTTCTAATGGGCAAGATCAAATTATATATGAACTTTATTGTCAAGCGTATGAGAATGTCTAGTGGGCATAAAACATTTAGCAAGCAAATATAAACCGTTAAAATAATAATTTTTACTTTAGTCAAACCAATATGAAATATACATTTGAGAATCCATAAAGATAAAAAAGGAAAAATGGAACATAATGACTGAACTCATAGTACATACAAACACAGGAAACTGAGGCTCAGGGAGCTTACATAACTGGTGTATGACTATACAAAGAGAAAGCAGCAGGGCTATGAGTCAAAGAGAGAATTTGGAGTTGATTTTTAAAAAATTTTATTAAAAATAAGAATTCCTCTGGAAAGAAATGGAGGTCCTCGGATGAATGGAGGTCAGATAAATAATAGAAAATAATGACAACAATATCTGGTGTAAAGTTTGGTAATTATTATTAGATATTGATTGCTGAGTACCTACTACATGTCAGGTATATACTAAATTGCTTTATATGGACTTTAACATTTGATTGAATAGGATTTTTTTTTACACAATTTTACAGATGAAGTACTAAAGGCTTAGTTAAGAAACTTGAGCAGAGTCAGAAAGACAGTTCATGCTAGAGCAAAGCTGGGTAATTAGGCATCTGGTTTCCAGAGTCTGGGATTTTCAATGTGTAGTTGTATCATTAAATCATCATTTCCACAAATGAACAAAAGTTGAAGGAATAAAGGAATGGAAATCATTTCACTTGATATTGTCCAAATTCTGTATCTTTCTAGCAATTAGAACCTCTTTAAAAAAAGAAAACAAAACCCTTCATCTAATGATTTGCTTGAGTATGGTACTGACCTGAATTTTACAGAAACAAAGAAGAGAGTAACAGAATGGAGGTATAGATGCTTCACACCAAGCAGCATTCAGCATATCCTAATGGTTACCCAAAGTCTAATGATTATTACCCAAGTAGATGTATTTTCTTAATTTTTATTTATTTATTTTTCTTTTTTTCTTTTATAGTTTATTGTCACATTGGTTTCTGTATAACACCTAGTGCTCATCCCAACAAGTGCCCTCCTCCATGCCCATCACTCCCTTCCCCTCAGCCTCGCATCAGCCTTCAGTTTGTTCTCAGTATTCAAGAGTCTCTCATGGTTTGCCCCCCTCCCCTTTCCCAACTACTTTTTCCCCTTCCCCTCCCTCACAGTCCTCTGTTAAGTTTTGCCTGTTCCACTTATAAGTGAAAACATAAGGTATCTGTCCTTCTCTGCCTGACTTATTTCACTTAGCATAACACCCTTAAGGTTCATCCACGTTGCTACAAGTGGTCAGATTTCATTCTTTCCCATTGCCATGTAGTATTCCATTGTCTAGATAAGCCACATCTTGATCCATTCGTCAGTTGATGGACATTTAGGCTCTTTCCATGATTTGGCTATTGTTGAAAGTGCAGCTATGAATATTGGGGTACATGTGCCTCTATGCATCAGCACTCCGGTATCCCTTGGGTAAATTCCTAGCAGTGCTATTGCTGGCATATTTTAAGAGTATCTGCTTGGGGTGCCTGGGTGGCTCAGTCAGTTAAGCGTCTGACTTTGGCTAAAGTACTTATCCCACAGTTTGTGAGTCTGAGCCCTACACTGGGCTCTGCACTGACAGCACAGAGCCTGCTTGCAATTCTCTCTCTCCCCTTCTCTCTCTGCCTTTCCCCTGCTCACACCCTTTCTCTCAATAATAAATACACTTAAAAAAACATTATCTGCTTAAGTAATTTCAGTCTTTATTAAATATTTAAAAGGTTACAAATTTTTCCATTGATTATGGTGTTTAAATAAATACCTGTCAGCTACCTGCTGGAACAAATTTTGAAGTAGAAGTTGCATACCTATTTCTAGTCTAGTTATCCCCACTTACTAGTTCTATATAGTCAGGTGACTCATGCAGGCTTTTGGAGTCTCTGTTTTATCATTTTAGTATGGGGGTAATGACAAGACCATTATAATATCTTGCAGGTTTTTAAAGATAAGTATCAAATAGAAAAGGTATGTAAAAACACTTATGAAAAGTATTAAACTTGAGACAATATTATTGTGTTACTGACTTACCACTGTTGGAATATGTAGTTGGGTGGTTTGTTCAGGCACAGATTTGTAAGACAGCTGGTGAGAACCAAGGGTGCCATTTGGACCAAGAAATAGAACAAAGCTAATTGGCTACACAGGGACTCAACCCATGTCCTTAGCCTCATCACCTCTGTGCTCTTCTAACTAAACACACAGTTACTCAACCCACCTTTCATGAGTCTGGCTTTCAACTGGACATTGGTGATAAAAAGATGAATGAACCAAGATCTCTGTCCTCAGAGAGATCACAGTGTAGCCCAGAAAATCTTAGGTAAATGAGTAAATTAATTGTTAACATGCCTTATCCTAAACTACTACAAGCACAGAGGCTTATAAATTGCTAAGAGGGCACAGAGAAGAGAGCCAACAATACTGACTAGGGAAGTGTGACATTCTCTTGTTCCTGAATTTGTTGAACGCCAAACTTTCACATCTTTTTCTTTTAAGTTGTATTTTATTTCTAGTTAGTTAACGTGTGGTATGACATTAGTTTCAGGTGTACAATATGCTGATTCAACAATTCCATACATCAGCTGATGTGCATGATGACAAGTGTACTCCTTAATCCCCATCACCTATTTCACCCAGCCCCCTTCCCGCCTCCCTTCTGATAACCATCATTTTCTTCTGTATAGTTAGGTGTCTTTTTCTTAGTTTGTTTCTTTTCACCTTTGCTCATTTGTTTGTTTCTTAAATTCCACAAGTGAAATCAAATGATATTTGTCTTTTTCTGACTTATTTCATGTAGCATTATACTCTTTAGGTCCGTCCATGTCATTGCGAATGACAAGATTTCATTCTTTTATGGCTGAATAATAACCCATCGTGTATGTGTGTAGCACATCTTATTTATCCATTTATCAATCACTAGATACTTGGGCTGCTTCCATATCTTGACTGTTGTAAATAATGCTGTTGTAAACATAGGGGTATATGTACCTCTTTGATTTAGTAAAACTTTTTACATCTTAAGAGACTTTAGTGCACTAAAAATCCACAAGAGTAGTCAATCTAATTTCTCATTTGGAAATTGCAATAATGTATTTTTTCCTTTTTTTGTTTTTAACAGTGAACATTTATTATTTCGTGTCTGTTGGTGAAAAATTCTAGAAGAGCATAGCTGGGTGTTCGTGCTTTAGGGCTTCTTCGGTAGTTACTTCAGCATGGAAGAGGATCTGTAGTCCTCTCAAAACTGGAGTGTGAGTAGAAGGTCGGCTTGTAAAAATGGCTTTTTCACAGGACTGTTAATAGGATGTCTCAGTTCCTATCTGGCTGTGGGGAGGGGACCTTAGTTACTTGCCTTATGGGCTTCCTTCTAGGCTGCTGGAGTGTCCTCATGACATGGCAGCAGATTTTGCTCAGAGTGAGCAAACCAAAAGATAGTGGGCAAAAAGAAAGCTGCAATACCTGTAAGCCATGGTCTCCAAAGTGACACAAGTTACTGACTTTCAAAGGTAGGATATTTATGTGACTCCTCATTTAATGGAAAACTTCAAAAACAGAACTTCGTGTGTGCTTTACTGTCATGAAATCAACATTTTGCAAATCCTTCCGGTCCTTATGATAGCTTATTCTCAACTATTTGTTCCCCTAGACATTCTTCAGTTACACCAAGCAAGAAACAACTTATTTTTGATGTAAACATATTTTTGCCTTGATTATCTTTATTATCTTAACAGTAATCCATTTCACCAATTCATTTGAATGGATGTAGGGAGCCAATGACTGTGAATGTTTTTGTCTTCGTTTTTTTTTTTTTTGTTTTTTTTTAATAGTGAGGTCCAGTGGTTGGGGTTACTGTTTCTCTAGAATAAGGGGCAAGGTTTTCTAGAAAACTGAAAACACAATTCAATACATAAAAGGTTGATTTCTTTTTCAAGAATTCCTCTATTGCTTAAAGCCAAACACAAAGGCAGTAACAGAATTATACAAGAACAGTCCTTTAATTTGATCTTTTTGGTTTTGTTATGCTTTATTACCAATAAAAAATGACCAGTGACCCAGAATGGTTCTTCTCTCACCTGAACCATAAATGAGACAAATGATCTGGCCCACCTTATGTCTTGGGATATGGGAGATGAATGGTACCCTAGAGGTTTATTCCCCCTGAAATTACTGCTGAAAGATTTAAAGGAGAAATTATCTTACTGTTTAAATCAATCCATCTGTGAGTAAGTTTTGGGGCATGTACGTATCTCTAGAGGTGTTAAATATATAAAAGGAAATCACTCATTTCCTATCATGTGGTGTTTTATGTTACTAATTCAAGAATTTGAAAAGTTCTTTGCAAAAGTGGAAATGTATTTTATTGATAATTATGTGTAGGACTCTAACAGATTGCTGTATTCATATGATTGTGATTATATATTATTCAGGTCAGGTACTTAGATGAAAACTACCCATCAAGAACCAAGGAAATTCTGTTAGGGATTTTGGTGTCCCTCCAGGTCAATAAAGTCCTAAAGCTCTGTCACTCTCTCCAGTAGTGACATATTTTATTAACAGCTGGTGTCCCTCAGATACATGATTCCTGCCACTTTCAGAGATGTAAATAGTTTCCATTTTGAAATATATACCCAGAATCCTGATGATTATAGCTAAGCAGTGCATTTATCAGAACACACACACTGACTTTGGAGCATTCATGAAAGATTTATTCTTAAAAACAAAGACTGACGATCACCATCCCTGTTATTTCCTCTACGAGATTATTTGAATTAGAGCAATACTTTGACACCACTTTTCATCACAGTACATACAACACATTCTGAGACCACACAGGAATAGAATCCCCTTACTTGTATTTCCTTCTATAGGTTTTAACATTTAAACCACTGACATTATATCCCACTCGACTGAGAGCTCGTTTACATTGCGCTGTTCCGGGTGGTGGGGCTCTGCACTGAGCATAGCTTCAGCACTTTGTTCTGGGTATTGCACACCCAAAAAAGAAGAAGAAAAAGCTTCTGTAAGTAGGTGTCCTTTCCTCTGTGTATTGAAGGCCATTCTTCAAAACAGTGTATTGGCTAGCCTGAATTTTTCTGTCTAAAAAAGTCAAGTTTTGCCCTATCTACTTTTAGGTCTGACAGTTTTCCTTTGCTCCTCTTGTGTGCTTACAGCCGGGGGCAGCAAAGCTTTGTCCTGCCTACCACTCTGGTGCTGTTGAAGGCAGGGATCACACTGCCCTAGTGCTTGCCCCCTGATGCAGCTCATTAGACTTTGAGCAGCTGCTCAAGTCCATTAACAGTCACTTGAGCAGCAGGTTGAGGAAGCTGTGTGGCTGTGAGCTAAAGGTGGGGCTGAGAGCCAGGAGCGGGGAGGGCTTATCTACTGGTACCTGGCACATATGTTGTGTTGATTTGGGGGCAGTTATTTTTAATTGTAGAGATGTTATTTGTTGGTTGTCATCTGTAGTGGGTGGAATATGTTTTGCCACAGGTTTTGTCAAAAATGGTCTATCAGGCTTAGCTGTTGCTTTTGCTGTCAGTGATGGTATATTACATGTTCAGGTAAGGTAGAGTCAATTCTAAAGCTGGTCAGACCTCTGCATCCTTCTGTGTACTGAAAAATGCCATACATATCTATGTGTATGTTCTACTGTCTGATCCCCACTAATCACTGATTATTCTTCAGTCCTGGAAACACCCATCTGTTTTCTAAAAGGCAAGGAAAAGTAGACAGAAGAAAGATAACAGACCAGATGCAGCCTAAAATCTATAAATTATTCCAGGACTTGAGCTTCTTTAAGCCTCTATTTTAAGATCCAGTACTTTTTTGTTTGTTTGTTTCAACAGGAGGGTTAGAGGATAGAAAATGCTTTATTGATGGAAAGTGGGAGCTGTTACTCCCTTCACCTCCTCAACTCAGCAAAACTAAAAAAGAAAGCAAGCCCATCTAACTCCCAGCCAGATCTTTAGAACATTAGCATCAAATGGGAAGAACGTCTTTCTAAGTGAGAAGCAAAACCTTTGTATCACTCTAAGTTTTCCACCATTTCCCATTTTGATTTGTGTAGGTGTCTTTAATTCAGATTTTTAAAGAATCACCTTCAAATGGCTTTCCACAAATGATAAAGAAGAAAACTATCTGGGATGAGATCCCAGCATCTCCTCCCTCTAAATACGGGGTCCCGTCATATGTCTCTCAGTGGCTATTTGGGAATTAGACTGTGTGCGCTGTACTTTTCATAATTCCAAGCACAGCCAATTACATCTAAACCAGTAATTTTTGAATTATCCTCGTTATCAAAGGGGCTGCAAACACGGCTAGCAGAATTGGCCGCACAATTGTTTCCTAAGTCATGACTCCGTGATAAACCAAAAAAAAAAAAAAAAAATTAGGCTGAGGGAGCTCAGGCATCCAGGCGTTTTCCCCAGCCATGAAGCTGCGTCCCACAGTTAGTTGTCAGTGCGGTGGTGACGCTGGCCACACCTGGCAGCGGTCACGGTGCTTCT
Source organism: Hyaena hyaena (assembly GCF_003009895.1). Taxonomy (NCBI): domain Eukaryota; kingdom Metazoa; phylum Chordata; class Mammalia; order Carnivora; family Hyaenidae; genus Hyaena; species Hyaena hyaena. The sequence continues at coordinate 704,199 of NW_024081107.1, read as the reverse complement.
CCCGTGAGCAGGGGCTGTGGCTCAGCCTGGAGGAGCTGCTCTGTGCAGCAGCAGGGGCGACAGCAGAGGGAGCCGAGGTGCTCCGGGCAGAGGAGGCTGGGGGATCGCAGTGCCTGTGCTGCATTCCCCAAAGCAGCCGTGGCCCGCGCTGTGTGAAGTTCCTTGCACGCACTCAGCCGCGATGCACCTCACCCACAATTGTTGATGAACCTTGGCGCTCGTCAACGCACGGGAGACAACCTGGTTTGCTTTCTTAGAGACAGGGATGAGAAATGAGCTGCCGAAGGATTTTGGCAATGAGGAGAGTCAAAGGCAGTTTCATGCCAGCAGCTAAGTTGTAAAATTGCTTTGGAAGCTGCTGCCTGGGGAGCACGATAGAATTGACAAGAACAGACACCGTTGCAGACCAAAGGCATGCCTGATTGCACTTGAGTCGGATCGCTGGGATGCAGCCTCCTCTCCTGCTCTATTTGTGGCTGAATAAAGGAAAGGAGACTAGAAACACGATTCCAAGTGGTATTCCTGAAGGGAAAACACATACACTCCAAAAGGAGGGGAGAAACAGCTCAGCTGGTGTGTACATTTTTTTTTAAAAGGAGAATCCCTCAGGTATGTTCTTTTCCCTCTATGCGCTGCCTCATCTGCATGTGCTTTTGTGTCTTTATTTTCTTGTTGATTCTTTTTGTTTGCACTTTGAATTACAGCCATGGGGGTTCTCCTAGTGGAGTAGATACATTTGTAAACGTTCACCTCTTCTGTGTTTATAACATGGGTGGCTCTATGTAGGATCATGGACTTCTCAGTCGTTGCTTTATTTTAAATACAGAATGATAATTGATGGCTTAGTTTCCACTCAACTTTCAGGGGAATATCTGCTTAGGGACAAACAAGGCTGGGATAAAAGGCTGGGATGTTTCCTAATCCTTTGGGCTTTGAGGGGCAAAATTAGACCCAAACAGAAAAGTTGAAGGCTTCTAGGAAGGGGTTAAAAGCCAAAATGCCATAGACTAGCACTGTGTCACTCAAGTGTTTTTCCAGCTCAGCATCCGTCTGGAGCAAATTGAGCTTTACCAGTGCTTCTGCATTTCTAGCTCTTGATCAGTCCTTCAAGACGAAGATCCTGCAGATTTGCTTTCAAGAGATGAATTGCTTAAATTGTATACTTGGTTCCATTTTACAATTGTTCTGTGGTACTGAAGGAGGCAGTCTAAAAAAATCCTTTTGCTTCAACAGCTCGAGTAAACCTTAACTTCTGCAATTACATCATCGATATACTTGTATAATAAAGAGAAAGACAGATACGGCAACAATAGTAACATTGGCTGCCTTTTAGTACCTTAGACTGAAGTGACAAAGCTTAAGGTCAATTTTTTTTTTTATTAGGCTTAAAGGGGAAAAGGAAAGAGGTGGGTGGGTAACACACACAAAAAATGAGTTTTTGGAAATACTCTGCATTTCTTTAAAAAAAAGAATATAAGTTTATCTCATTTTTGAATTAATAGTAAATGTAGTGCTTTTAAAAATCTTGCTACCTTTTACACTTGAGTACATTGTTTTCACAAAAGTTGCTACAACTGGTAATAAATTAAACATGTATTTAAATTCAGTGAGCTTTACTGGAGGGGAGAAATTAGAGAATGGGAAAGTTTGCTATATATGTGTGTGTCTGTGTGTGTGTGTGTGTATACATCTATATATAGACTGTTAATACAAAGGGCTAATGCCAAAGCTCTAGAAACTGACTTTAAATTACTGTTGTTACTATTTTCTTAAGATTTAAAAGTCCAAATGGAGTAGAAGTAAATGAGATTTAAATAGTAATTTATGCATAAAGTAAATCACCATTCTGCTCTTTTAAAACTAAAACCTCATTTTTGCCAAATATTAGCAATACAGAGCACTGAGTTGGGCCATACAAAAAAATAAAAGTAAATCAGGTATTTCAAAATTCCACACTTTACTGTAATAACAACAATCTCAACAACACTCAAAATTGTAAATAATTATAAGCAGTTCCTGGGCCAGAAGAGTGATTTGAAAGATGGGCAAAAGTTGAGTTTGCATTCATTAGTACGATATGGAAAAAATTGTATATTTCTTTTATGTTGATATCTTGTATGAAAAGCATTATAGTATCTGGTAGATGAAACACGATACCAATGACATTACAGTAATCTTACTGAATCCATTAAATGATTATTTTTCAAACTGACGAATAAACTGAGCTGAAATAATTTAAAAGAATATTTGAAACTCTCATATACAAAGTTGCCTGTTCAGACCACCATGGAATTAGGCTTCCATTACAGGGATTCGAATGTTCTTCCGGAAATTGTCATCACCATGTGCTCATCAAAAATTTGAGATAAACATGTTAGATAAGCCTAGAGAATTCACCTAGGATGTGCTTATTATTAACAAGGTAAACTATTTCCCTTCCTTGGCCCTCTTTCCCCTTTCTATGGTTGCTAGGCTTTACGAAGCAATGAAGTATGTGGTGCACAGAACTACTTGTTTAAGAAACGATGCTCTTTTTCCCAGTACTCCATACTCTTTCAGTCCTATTGACCTATTCAGCTAATGCACTATAAAGTCCCTAGTATAAGTTTTCTGAGACATTATACCACCTGTACATCATCTTCTAGTTTTAATACCATCAGCTTTTGTTCTTCATTCTCTCGAGCTCATAAGTCTTGACTCTGGAAAGACTTTCTCCACAGTTTTTGAAACATGGGAATCCACTTTCTACCTGAGAAAAATATTCCTGCTTTTCAGCTGGTAATTTTTGGAATTTTAAATATATGCCAAATTTGTTTCTAAACCACATTCTTAGAGAAGATAAAAAGCCACATTCTAACAATGTTACGGTTTATATGTAATAACAACTTACTTGATAAAACCTTTAAGATAATACCATACAAGCAATAATGCAAATTCGAAGAATTAAACTTGCATTCTTTGTTGTAATTTTATTGTTACAAGTGCTTTCCAGATCTTAAGTGTTCGGTTCTGTGCTTGGATGACTAAACTCCAGTTCCCTTCCAGCTTAAAAAGGGGGGTACTTTATTAATAGCCCTCTTGGTTTGTAGTTTTTGAGCATGCAGAAGACTGAGCCCTCAGTTCTTCAATCTCTGTAGCAATAATGGAGGCCACAGCACTGTTTGCTCCACTTATAGTATTTGAGGACAGGTGATCTTCTAACCTCTAGATCAGAAATCCTCTGGAGAAGTAGAAATGAAGATACACTGAATCATTTCTCCTTCTTTTGTGAAAATGGTCATGATCCAAGAAGGATAAATGTTTCTTACCTCCTACATATCCTAGTTATATCATTTAGCCTCAACCTATTAAAAAAAAAACTATGATCTTGATATGGTAAATATTTTATATTATTTTTCCTGCATAGTGAATTAAAGTATTTTGTCAAAATAAATACTGATTAGCAAGATATAAACTCAAGTTTATAAATTATACTCAGGGTTTCCAAAGTATTTCTAACAAGTGATCACAGAAGATGGGCTTTCCTCTAAAATATTTTCTTTTCTCCCTTAGACTTTTACAACTTCACCTTCAGCCTGTCTCTCTTCCCAGCAGCCAGTCTTCATTGGTCCAAGTCCTATGTTCAAGGTAAAATATGCTTTTTTCTCTAAGCATTCTGGCACTTGAGAATCTAAGTGCAATATGTCTTTTTGTTAGATAAAAAACATGTTTCGAATGAAAATATTTTGCTTCATTTGTTTCATAAGTTGAAATAACATACTCCAGAAGTAGCTTTTCCAGGCATATTAAAACTAGGGGAAAAAGAAAAAAGAGAAAGAGTAGTTTTCAGATGGGGATGACTATTTTTGTTTGTTAGATGGAAGAACTGATGACTTGGGTACAATCACTGAGAGATGTTTCTGAGGAGGGACACTGCTGATCTGATCTTAGAAACACTGGAGGAAGAAAGGACATGTTTTAAGTCCTGTCACTAACAAGTGGCACATAACAAAACAAACAACCCCCACTCCAAAAAGAAAAAAAAAGCACACTAAGCAATTGCTTTATCAGTGAGCACTAGTTAGTAAAAATTGCTAATCAGATAAAAATAGAAAATTAATGCACAATTTCATTGTCATTTGCTTTTTGCCATCTAGTAGAAAAATGCTATAGTTAGTCAAATCCTGGTTGAGTCTCCAACTGGCTGAGTTAACTGGGGCTGTCCTTTTCTGAGCATTGGTTTTCTCATCTGTAAAAGACATTGATGATCATGAAGACCCAGTTCTCAGACTCACAGATTCTGTGAAATCTCATGGCTTGGCGTAACTTGGGTGACCTTGGGAAACTTCTCAAACTATTTCTGTTTGAGTTTCAAACAAGGTTGATTAAATTTAATTCTAGTTCTTGGAAAGTAATTGATAGAATTAGAAGATAATGCTAAATACCCAATAAATTGTCACAATATTACTGGACACTAGAACATCTTTTTTTTTTAAAAGTAAATAATAAGACATAAAGCTTGATAAATAAATAAAAAAATTAGAATAAATACATGCATCAATTGCTTTTATCCTCCATTTAGACTTGAGTAGGAGCAATTTTTGGTTCCTCTGTCTACTCTTTTTCCTGGTGAACTTAACTTCTTCAGGGGCCTATGCTACCTCATGAAGGAGATTTACATTAGATGTCTTCCTAAAGTAGAGAGATTGCATTCTAGTCTCCCCCAAACTGCTCCTTTTCCTGATTTCCTGTCTCATAAGCTCAAATCTCAAGTCATTTGCACTGCCTTTTTCTTCCTTATGACCTGTATTCAATGACCAAATCATGTTTCTTTTTGATACATCATTCCCAGCCATGATTTCTTTCTTTCTCCTATTGTACCACCTTAGTTTACCTTCTTGTCTCTTTAGACTAAAATACTGCTTCATCCACTTGTTCTATCTTTATGAGCCTCTCCTTTTAGCATCTGTTCTGCCTACTATTGCCAGATTCATTGTCCTAAAAATTGCCTTGATCATGGCACATGTCACTATGTTCAAAAACTTTGAAGGACATCATGTCATATATAACATCCTAAGCTACTTAGTGTGGAAAAACAAGCAACTCTTTAACAATAAGACTTCAGACTGCCCTTCAAGTTTTGCTTTACTTCCAGTTTCTCACCCAATCTCTGACCCAATTAAACAGAATAGAGTTTCCAAATACTGCGATTTTATACAATCCTATAGACTGGATTAGTTGCAGAATTCATTTGCTAATGCGTCATGCACTTTCTTATGAGATTTCTCTTTTGGTCTCGACCTAGAGTTTAGGTATTTATTACTCCATGTAACATTTAAAAAATGTTTTAGCAATACTGTAAGCCAAGTAAATACACGATCTGTGTAAACTTTGACAAATTGTTCAAAATGTTTGTGTATTAATTTCTCAACCAGAAGATAATGGAACCACAAAGAGCATTGCTTCTAAGTGTTTTTATGAGAATAAAATAAAATAATATAGATTGGGTGCCCAAAGAATACTAGCTATCATTAATTGTAATTATGTTATATTCTTCACTATTTTATATATAGAAGGTGAGTGCTCAGTAAATCTTTTTGCTTTTATTTTGACAAGTCAATTCACCTGCAACATTTCATTTTGGAGGAAAATTACCCCCCAAAAGAGTGAGGAGCCTGAGCAAAAATCTGCCTCAATTCCTTGGCTGAGCTTGAAATCTTTAAATTCCTCAGTATTGGTAGTAAGGAAAGAGGCTGGCCAATAGGGGAAAAGTATCAAAAACTCGAGAAATTGGAGTAAATTCGAGCCTGGCTTTGTAAGTGTTCTTTGTGAGTTTCGTGTTTCTTGGTTAACTTTCCCTTAACGTACTAAACTGTAAGCCTTGATGGATTTTTCTCAGCTGGTTCCAGTTGTCTGTACTTCAGGCCCTATGTGCAAAATATTATTTGCTGATTGTTGTTTTTGAAAAATAGAGCATCTATCGATGAGATGAAGATGTGTCTTAGAATGTAGAAAAATTTAAAAGTTCACAAGATGTGATACAAATTTCAAATGTCAAATTAGAATGATAAAACTCTAGATATGGTTTTATAATATCATAGCACCTGGAAGGTCCACATCAAAGACAATAAGTTTCTGGATGCCTGTTTTTCAACTATTTCTTAGTTAACCCATGTCATGACTCCCTTTTTGTTGTGAACTCAGTCTCTCAGTTTGGTTTTCTGAAATGCATAGATAATTTAGTGGACTGCTTAATACTAGATGAAAATGGACTAAAAAGCAAAACCTATTCATATTTTTATACAAAGAAATTTGTTACTATGCTTTTGTAAATATTAATGAATGAGAAAACCAAGCAATTTGAGGTCTAATGGAGAGTTCCTGTGAACTCCTATTTATCATGAATTAAAACATTTGTGAACCATTAACTAATTTTGCCAGTAACTTTGGAACAAGAATAAATATAATAGATATTTGTAGGTGATGATAGTACTTAAGGATTAAATACCCTCTTGTGTCTGCTGTATTACAGTATATATATTCATTATGACAGCTTGGAAGATTTCAAAGGGGTCCCCTTAGTGCTTTGTACATTATAAAATATTAAGTTATGTTTAGTATAATTGCTCTTTATTTAATAATTTCTAATTCCTTGGTAAGTAGATATTTTATATAAATAGACATTTCCTATTTAGTTAAATAATAAAATGTTAATGATAAGAGGTGGCTGGGTAACTAGAATTCTATGTATTTGTTTTGAGATGTAGTAGAAATAACCTTTCAAAAGTAAGTTAACTCTTACATGGATTGATCATTAGTACTGAGGAAAATATTCTGTACCAAGATCATAGACCTGGCTCCTAACACATCATATTGTAAGAGGAAAATAATTGGTCATAAGGAAGAGTGGAAAAGAAATTAATGCAAAATCCATCTCTCTTCCCAGAAAAGCAATTCAAAGCCAAAATTCTACTGGAGGGAAATTTGAGTATCAACTCTATGCCTGAAAAATAGTACATTTTTAATATTTCTGAATACTAGCAGGTTTATATTAATTATATTTTGTTGAGATCACTACTTAAATTCATCTGAGGGTCGTGAGGCCTCAGCAGATGGGTACCTAAGGTGGGGCATGAGTGTCACAAACAGTAGGAGAAAATCAAGCTTGGATGTGAAACATGTCCATAAAATTCCTGCTTCAGAAATCCCAGCACACCGAAATGATTATGTGTACATTTCTGTTCTTGCTGTATGCCTTAGGCTGCCTGAGGGACATCTCCTGTACCTTTCTGACTGGAAGATGTATATCCTGCCTCTTGAGCTTCTGCCTTTGTCCTGATTAGATGAGCTATAAACCATTCAGAGTCTAGGGGATTCCTTCTGGCTTAATTACAGAGCCGTATGCAGCTTTTGCAGGAGAAGTGAAGCCTGCTGTTTTAGACAAGATGTGTCTGTGTGGCTTTAATGTGTGGGTACCTGTCCAGAGGCCATAAGGTTTGGCTTTCCTGACACCTGTCTCCATCACCATCTAGTCTGGTCTTAATTGCTAGTGCCTGTAACTGTCTTCTTTTCTATTCACAAGACTGTGGTTCCTTGAGAGCAAGACATGTGCCATTGTTCTCACTGCCAAACTGGTAGAATGCTTACATATATTAGTTAAAGAGAAAAAACAACCTGGTGAATTAAATTATTCTGATGGATACAGTACAACAATTTCCTGTGGTTGGTGTTCTTAATAACAAAAGATAAAGCTCAAACAAATTGTATTGATATTTTAAAAAATAGGGGATGGCAAAGGCTATGATTATTGGTCAGAGAGTACTCCAGACAGAGGGAATCCTTATAGGCAAAGGAAGTAACAAAATTGTGAGTGGAGAGCAGGAAACTGTTTCTGTTGATATTTAAGAAGCCCTTGGGCACTTTGCTAGGCTCCATGGAAAGAATGTGCAAATGGATAAAAAAGAGGACCTGCCGTCAAAAGCTTACATCTACTGCAAGAAGAAAACAAGAATACAAATTTTTATATAGGAAATGTAGGGGTACCTGGGTGGCTCAGTCAGCTGAGCATCTGACTCTTGATTTCGGCTCAGCTAATGATCTCAGCCATGAGAAGGAGCCCTCAGTGCTGGGCATGGAGACTGCTTAAGATTCTCTCTCTCCCTGGGGTGACTGGGTGGCTCAGTAGGTTAGGCATCTGACATCGGCTCAGGTCATGATCTCACAGTTCGTGGGTTCAAGCCCCGCATCGGGTTCTGTGCTGTCATCTCAGAGCCTGGAGTCTGTTTCAGATTCTGTGTCTCCCTCTCTCTCTGCCCCTCCCCCACTCATGCTCTGTCTCTCTCTGTCTCAAAAATAAATAAACTATATAAAAAATTTTTTTAACAAAAGTTTCTCTCCCTGTCTCTCTGTCTCTTTCTCTTCCGCTGCCCCTCCCCTGCTGTCTCTCTCAGTCTTTCTCTCTCTCACTCACTCTCTCCCTTAAAAAAAAAAAAAAGTGCATTAAGGGGGCTTGCCAAACTAGTGAGTGTGAATGTGGGCTAAATATGAACTATAAATGGAAGGAATGACTTGTAAGATTCCATGATGGGACAGTGATGGTCTAGTGAAGAGGAAATGAAAGTACATTCTCTTCAAGCAAGCTGGTAAAGATATGTTTTGGGTAGAGCAGAGAATATATAGTGAGAAATAGGGCTGTTGTTGGTAGGTCTGAATTTTACAGGGTATGAGTCAAGGAGTCACTTTTTGGTGGAAATAGTTGAAGAGAAAATAGTATTCATTGAGATTGCTTTCTTAAATAACTTTCTCCGTTTATATTGATCTTACAGAGAGCAGAGACTATTGCCATTTGCTCACTACCGTATCCCCCAAACCTAGTATAAGTCACAACACATAGCAGGTGCTCAATAAATATTTATTGGGTGAATGAATAAAATGTTGGTAAATCCATATGACCTTTTTTTTTTTTTTTAAAGAGCTTTTGAATTCAAATATGTAACTATTTAGGTTCTTCTTGAATATATTTTTCACCTTTACTAGTAACCTATTCTGTGTAGATTGCTATGGAGGTGCCAGAGTTACAGACAATTGTCTGTCAAAGGAGAGGCTTATAGCCTTATTTGGAAGAGAAAACATGGACAGATAACATGTTTGATGTGACTGAGAACATTACAGAATAAATTGAGTTGTTTCTTTAATGTCAGCAAATGGTTCAATATTTTAGATATTGCATAAATATGTCCCTTCCTAATTGTGATCAGATATTTGTTATCTGAACATTGTGGCTCAATTTGTATTATCAATGAAGGCAAGGTTATATAATCTCAATTACAATCTTGGAAAATTGTCTACAAATTCTGGTTCATAAGTATTGCTTAATTGTTAAAAAAATATTAGGCAATCTGTATTGGTTTCCACCTGAAATAATAGCCCAGTAGAACATTCAGAGATAAGGGGCCCCTGGGTGGCTCAATTGGTTAAGCATCAGACATCAGTTCAGTTCATGATCTTGTGGTTAGTGAGTTCGAGCCCGGCATTGGGCTCTGTGCTGACAGCTCAGAGCCTGGAGCCTGCTTCAGATTCTGTCTCTCCCTCTCTCTCAGCCCCTCCCCTCTTTGTGATCTGTCTCTCCCTCAAAAATAAACATTAAAAAAATTTTTTAAGTTCAGAGATAAAACAACAACAACAAAAACCATTAGTCTAAACAATTCCTGAAGGTACCAAGGCAGGACAAAGGCCTTAAATTAAAACTGTAATTCCTCATGTCACCACATCTATTAATTTCTTCTTTGGCTAACATAGGATCTTGTGTTCAGCTTATTATGCCACGTCAAACCTGTTTTTTTTTTTCTTTTGCTATTATAAACACTGCCAAATGCAAACCAGAGGGAGAATTATTTCTGATTATGTGTTCTTCATTTATATACTGTCTGTGTTTCCAAACTATCTGCAAGCTAATATCAGTGTTAAATTCTCTAGAGAATTGGCTTTCTTTTTTTGGAAAATTTGCTAAACACTTTGGTAAAGTAAGTATTACTTTATTGATTTACCTGTTTTTTGAATGTAAACTTGCTTATACTGATGCATAATTTTTTTTTCCCAAACAACACACAGTATGGTCAGTCAATCTTCCACATTTAAAAAGACCCGTGCCAGGTGCTGACATGTAACACTGTGATAGCTCTGCATCTCAGTTTTGGCAGAGATCCCTGGCACTGTCATAATATAGGAAACAGAGGAAGAATTGGACTGAAACATCTAAGATTATATTCCTCTTTCTACCAGGGTTCCTGCCCACTATCCCTAAGCAGGATAATGAGGTAGGGGTTACTTTAATGGGGGAGAACTCAGAAAGGGAGAATAGGCCAGTCCAAAAGGTAAATAAGCCATGACAACTGTGAGTATCTGTTTCCTCACCTAAACCCAGTTCCTCATTATGGTGTGTGAGTGAGTTTGTGTGTGTGTGTGTTTGTGTGTGTGTGTGTGTGTATAGATTCTTCTCTCTATTAAAACAAACCTGTTTTGTGTCTCATTCTCTTCTTTGGAATTTTTAAAATTATTCCAAACATGCAGATAATTATCCCACATATACACAGGGTCATATATGAAAGAGAGACCATAAATAAAGAATAAACAATTACAAAACTTTCAAGAGAAAGCAACAAATGATTAGGAAGATTAAATGCAGAACAAGAGTGCAGGGGACTATTTTGCTTGCTGCTGCCCAAAAAAACTAGTTTACATTTATTTATTCACATCTGTATATAAATGACATATTAGAGTCATGCCTAAATGCTACATGATAAAATTTTTAAAGTTTTCATTAAAAAACTTATGTTTATTTAGAGAGGCAGAGGTACATGTGCACGTGCACGCAGACACACATTTTTTTTTTTTTTACAAATAGTTTATTGTCAAATTAGTTTCTACATAACACTCAGTGCTCATCCCCACAAGTGTCCTCCTCCATGCCCATCCCCCCTCCCCCCACATCCATCAGTCCTCAGTTTTGGTCAGCATTCAAGAGTCTCTCATGGTTTGCCTCTCTCCCTTTCCCCCACCGTTTCCCCGCTTCTTCTCCCCTTGTTCCTCCGTCAAGTTCCTCCTAATCCTCCTATATGTGCAAACATATGATATTTGTCCTTCTCTGCCTGACTTATTTCGCTCAGCATAACACCCTCAAGGTCCATCCACGTTGCTACACATGGCCAGATTTCATTGTTTCTCATTGCCATGTAGCATTCCATGGTATAGATAAACCACATCTTCTTGATCCATTCATCTGTTGATGGACACTTAGGCTCTTTCCATGTTTTAGCTATTGTGGAGTGTGCTGCTATGAACATTGGGGTCCATGTGCTCCTATGCATCAGCATTTCTGTATCCCTTGGGTAAATTCCTAGCAGTGCTATTGCTGGGTCCTAGGGGAGTTCTATTGTGAGTTTCCTGAGGAACCTCCACACTGTTTTCCAGAGGGGCTGTACCAGTTTACATTCCCACCAACAGTGTAGGAGGGTGCCCGTTTCTCCACATCCTCGCCAGCATCTAGAGTCCTCTGATTTGCTCATTTTAGCCACTCTGACTGGTGTGAGATGGTATCTCAGTGTGGTTTTGGAAACTATCAAAACCCTAGAGGAGAAAGCAGGAAACAGCCTCCTTGACCTCCACCGCAGCAACTTCTTACTTGACACATCCCCAAAAGCAAGGGAATCAAGAGCAAAAATAAATGATTGGGACCTCATCAAGATTAAAAGCTTCTTTTAAGGAAGCTTAAAAGGAAACAACCCAGAAAATTAATAGGCAACCAACGGAATGGGAAAAGATAGTTGCAAATGACATATCAGATAAAGGGTTAATATCCAGAATATATAAGGAACTCACCAAACTACACGCCCGAAACACAAACAACCCAGTGAAGAAATGGGCAGAAGATATGAACAGACACTTCTCCAAAGAGGACATCCAGATGGCCAACAGACACATGAAACGATGCTCAGCATCCCTCCTCATCAGGGAAATACAAATCAAAACCAGACACACATCTTTATGTACTCATCTATTGATGGACACTTAGGCTGTTTCCATATCTTGGCTATTATAAATAATGTGATAAAGATGGGAGGACATGTATTTTTTAAATTAGCATTTACCTTTTTTGACAAATACTCAGAGGTAGGTATACTGGATTTTAGGGTAGTTCTATATTTAACTTATTGAGGAACCTCCATACTGTTTGCCACAGTTGCTACACCAGTTTACATTCCCACCAACAGTGTACAAGGGTCCTTTTTTCCTCCACATCCTCATCAACACTTGCTTTTTCTTGTCTTTTTGATAATAGCCATTCTAATAAGTGTGAGGTGATAATTGTAGTTTTGATTTGCATTTCGCTGATGATTAGTGACATTGAACAACTTTTCATGTCACTATTGGCCATCTGTAGGTCTTCCTTGGAAAAAAGTCTGCTCAGGTCTTCTGCCCATTTTTAAATCAAATTGTTATATATTCTACAGGGTTTTTTGAGTTCTTTATGTAGTTTGGGTAATATTCTTTTATCAGATACATGATTTGCAAATATATTTTCCCAATCAATAGGTTGTCTTTTCATTTTGTTGATGGTTTCCTTTGTTCTACAAAAGCATTTTATTTATAATATTTATTTATTGATTAAAATTCTTAACTTATTTTTGAGAGGGAAGAGGGGCAGAGAGAGAGGCAGACAGAGGATCCAGAGGGGACTCTCCACTGACAGCACCAAGCCTGATGTGGGGTGAGATTTTGTGCTGAATTGAAGTGAGACACTCAACCAACTGAGCCACTGAGGTGCCCCATGTGCAGAAGTATTTTAGTTTGATGTAGTCCCACTTATTTTTGCTTTTGTTGCCTTTACTTTGGGTGTCAATCCAAATGTTTGTCACCAAGACCAATGTCAAGTAGCTTACCACTTATGTTTTCTTTTAGGTATTTTATGACTTCGGGTCTTAAATTCAAGTCTTTAATCATTGTGAATTAATTTTTGTATATTGTGTAAGACAGTGATCTATTTGAGGGCACCTGGGTGGCTCAGTCGATTAAGCGTCTGACTGCAACTCAGGTCATGATCTCAAGGTTTGTGGTCTCAAGCCTGACTTTGGGCTCTGTGCTGACAGCTAGCTCAGAGCCTGGAGCCTGTCTTCAGATTCTGTATCTCCATCTCTCTGACCCTCCCCTGCTCACGCTCTCTCAGAAATAAATAAAACATAAAAAAAAAGGACATGCTTGTAAAACATGTATCACATATAAAAAAAAAAAAAAAGATAGTGATCTAGCTTCAATCTTTTGTATGTGGCTGTCTCTACCCAGCACCATTTATTGAAGAGACTGTCCTTTCCCACTTGTACGTTTTTGCCTTTTTTGTTATAAACTAATTGATCATAGATGTGTGGGTTTATTTCTGGGCTCTCTTTTCTGTTTCATTGATCTATGTATCTTATTTTATGCCAATACTATAGTGTCTTGATTACTCTAACTTTGCAATATTGTTTGCTGTCAGGCATCATAATGCCTACAGCTTTGTATTTTTATCAAGATTGCTTTGGCTATTTGGAGTCTTGTGGTTTCATATAAATATTAGGATTGTTCTATGAAAAATGCCATTGGAATTTTGAAAGGGATTACATTAAATCTGTATATTTCTATGGATACTGTAGACATTTTAATAATACTGATTTTTTCCAAACCATTAGCATGGAATATCATTTTATTTATTTGTGTCTTCTTTAGTTTTTTTTCATCAGTGACTTTTAGTTTTCAGGGTACAGATCTTTCACCTCTTTGGTTAAGTTTATTCTTAGATAGTTTATTCTTTTGATGCAATTGTAAATGAGATTGTTTTCTTAATTTTTCTTTCTAACAGTTTTTTGATAGTTTATAGATAACTAATTTTTATATATTGATTTTATCCCCTGCCACTTTACTGAATTTATTCTAACAGGTGTGTGTGTGTGTGTGTGTGTGTGTGTGTGTGTAGTCCTTAGAATTTTCTCTATATATAAAATAGTCATTCGCAAGATTAAACATGTACTTCATTTTTTTCAATTTGGATGCTTTTTTCTTCCTTTCCAAATTGCTCTGGTAAGGACTTCCAATACTATGTTGAATAAAAGTGGAGCGAGTGGGCATCCTTGTCTTGTTCATGTTATCCTCGTTATTATGCTGAGGTTGGTTCCATCTACAATTATTTGTTGAGAATTTTTACCATAAATGGATGTGGAATTTTGTCAAATGCTTTTTATGTATCTACTGAGAAAATTATATAATTGTTATCTTTTTACTTAATATATTAATTCTTAGTTAATTTTTATTTAATATACTTTGCTTATGTGGTATATCATGTTGATTGATTTCCAGATCAAGAATCATCCTTGCATCCTTAGGATAAATCTTACTTGTTCACAGTATGATCCTTTTAATGTATTGTGGAATTCAGTTTGCTAATGTTTTGTTGAGATTTTAATCTATGTTCATCAGGAATATGGGCCTGTAATTTTTTTGTGAGTCTATGATGTCTGTCTGCTTTTGATATTAGGGTAATGATGGCCCTGTAAAATGAGTTTGAAAGTGTCCCCCCTCTTCAGTGTTTTTTGAATTTTAAGAAGATAGATAATAAAACATTTGGTAGAATTTACCAGTAAAGCTTTTTGATCTCCTTATCAGTAATTGGTCTATTCAGAATTTGTATTTCTTCCTAATTGTCTTGGAATACTGTATGATTGTAAGAATTTATCCATTTCTTTTAGGTTGTCCATTTTTTGGGTATATAAGTGTTTTTAGTAATCTCTTAAGATCTTTTGTATTTCTGTGGTATCAGTTGTAACTTCTCCTTCATTTCTGATTTCATTTTTTTGAGCAATCTTTCTTTTTTTTTCCTTGGTCAGTCCAGCTAAAGGTTTATCAATTTTTCTTATGTTTTCAAAGAACTAGCTCTTAGTTTTTTTGATCTTTTCTATTGTTTTATTTTATTTTTACTCCAGTCTTTATTATTTATTTCACTCTAGTAACTTTGGGCTTCTTTTGATCTTATTTTTCTAGTTCCCTTAGGTGTAAAGTTAGATTGTTTAGATGAAAATTTTCTTGTTTTTTGAGGTAGACCTGTATGGTTAAGAACACATGTACAGGGCCTCCTGTACCTTCTATTATAGATATACCTTCCCATGGCTAGCACTTCTGCTTGTCTAATATAGGTGGCTTAACTGGTTGGATGACTCAGATTATAATCCCTAGGGGGTCTGAGCCCTGTCTTTTGCCATGTGTAATCATTTCCCATCAAACTAGGCAGGGGATTATGAAGAGTTTCCTTAGTGACTTTACTGCATGTCAGACATATTCTTTCTTATCCTCATAGAGTAACTTCAGCCCTATTTTCTCCTAATTATGATAATCAGTTCTTCCTGGCATAAGTTAAAGTGCCAGCTGGCAACCATATTTTAAGATTTCGTGGTTTTGGGGCACCTGGGTAGCTCAGTTGGTTAAGCATCTGAATTCAGCTTAGGTCATGATCTCATGGTTTGTGGGTTCGAGCCCCGTGCCGGGCTCTGTGCTGACAGCTAGCTCAGAGCCTGGAGCCTCTCTTTGGATTCTATGTCTCCCTCTCTCTCTGACCCTCCCCTGCTCATGCTGTCTCTATCTCTCAAATATAAATAAAACATTTAAAAATTAAAAAAAAGATTTTGTGGTACTTTCGCTGTGTCCTCATAGAAGCAATCCTCTGAGAACTGGGTGCTCTGTAATCACAGAGAACAAAATTGTAGGGATGAGAAGTACAAATACTCCAAGCAGTACATTGAGAGTGATAATAAGTAGGGCCACCACTTGGTCCCCAGACACATGTATTTCATCAGCTGGGGCCACAATACCATGTGATGATCATGGATTTAGAATATATACTACATTCTGAAGTGTCCCATCCTATAAGGTATAATTTCTAAGCTGCCACTACAAATATTTCTTCAAAGGCTATTTTTAAATTTTATCAGCCTAGAAGCTTCTGGGGTTTGATGTAGTATGTCATAGGACTAGTGAAATGTATAAGTCTTGAGCCCACTGCTGCATATTCACTGCTGTGAAGTAAACTTTTTGGTCTAAGATGAAATTGTGTGGGTGGGAAAAGCAAATTAATATCTGGAATTGTGCTGATTTCAGTTAAAATAAAGCATTGCACTTTCTAGAGTAGAAGTTCCATGTAATCAATTATTACCAAGTGGCTAGTTGATCTTGAAAGATGTATCAGGTGCTCAGCATTATTCTCTGTTGCTGACAGTTTGAACATTCAGCAGCAGTAGTATCTAGATCAACATTGGTGAATGACAGCCCGTGTTGTTGAGTCCATGCATTATCTCCATCTCAACTACAATTGGCCAAATAAATCTGTTTACTTGGTTATTTATTGCTTCTCCCATGGCAGATGCTCTCTGGTGGGCCTCAACATACAAAAGTTTTCACACTTCATTCCCTTTTCCTTAAATCTATCTGTCTGCTTCTTTCCTAGCTCTCTTTGACTTTTGTATTCCAATTTTTCTTTTTACAGGCTCCTGAGAAATTATCCAAGTGATCTCCTCCTTTGTTCATGAGTCCCATGTATTTTTACCATGGGCCCCTTCTCTTTCCACACAAAGTGGATGATCAGGTAACCTACCCCAAATTCTGCCCATTGGGAGGATTTTCCTTCACTGCTGTCATTCAGTGCATATTAAGTGGGACTGTGTAGTAGTAGTTTTCATGGATTTCCCACATATTAAGATACCCACATTCAGAGACAGTCCATCCATACACTAAGTTCAGATTCTTTTCTTCTTCCCTTAGCTGTCCTTAAGGGATATCTTCCAATGAAGATGTGTGTGTGTGTATAGACGCATGCATACACACTCTGAGAGAAAGGCATTGGTGCAATAGTAATGGATGACAAAGACCTAGACTATATACTCATACAGCTTACTTGTGCCCTGTGACACTGTTGATGTCTGATAATCCCAGATATACCATTTCTATTTTATAATGAATTGCTATTAGGTCCATCTAATCATATGATTTGGTGAGTCAAGTAGAACTAAGCATAAGTTAGTCTGGCAGCATGCTTAGTTGATGCCACATAGTCAAGTGCTCTGTAAGTTTTTGGACCCAGTGCAGATTGGGAAATATGTTTTGAATAGTGCATAGGCCCCCTTTGCAGACAGCATGAACTTACTCCAGAACTGGGGGTTCAAATTGTGATTGTCTTATTGGATCTGACCATAATTTCACAAAGTGACTTTTTTCACCACAGATATCTCTGTCCATAGTTTCTGAACTGTGTCAGCCTTTCATATTATTAGCATATGGGCTATAGTAATACTACCAAGGATAGTTATGTTACTTCCAGAACCTGTAAAGGCTGCTACATTTTGAGGCAATGATTTAATTTGGAGGGGATATCTGGGTATCCTGTAGACCACTTGCCCTGAAAAGCTGCACTAGTGTGGACCTATGAATCATCATAGGATTAATCTTCCTCTAGAGCTCATATGTCTTATTAAGACCTTCTTATTCACCTTGTTGCCACTTTTTTCTCACTGGATCCAACTAACAGGATATCATCAGTGTAGTGGTTAAATTTAATGTTCTTCTGAATATTCAGATAATCTAGGTCCCAGTGGGAGAATTAAGACAGTCCCTGGGCAAGACTGTATCCTCTTTTCTGCCCCGTTTGAATGTGATCTGCTTCTGATCTATTTTCCTAACAAATATAAAAAGAATGAGTTTGACCATTCAGTGGCACATACCATGTATCTGAGGCTATGTTTATCTGCTATAGCAAAGATACCACATCTGTGAACCAGCTGCAATTGAAGTGACTACTTTGTTGAGTTTAGGGTAGTCTACTATAATCCTCTAGGATCTATTTGGCTTTTGTAAGGGCAAATCTGGTATACTAAAAGAGATGAGTGAAATATGATAATGATGAAAACAATGACCTTGCATCATTTAAAAATCTTTGTGTTGTACTGGTATCTGCATTCCCCAAAGTATGGTAGTTTCTAAAAAAATATATATATATAAGTTTTAGTGTTTATTTTTGAGAGAGAGACAGACAGAGCATGATTGGGGGAAGAACAGAGAGAGAGGGAGATACAGAATCTGAAGCAGACTCCAGGCTCCCAGCTGTCAGCACAGAGACTGATGTGAGGCTCGAACTCACGAACCTTGAGATCATGACCTGAGCCAAAGTCAGACACTCAGTCAACTGAACCACCCAGGTGCCCCCAGTAGTTTTTAAAATTGACTTTCTTGGTATCCACTATGATAGCTCTTATCCCACAGGCAAAGGAATCAATGTGGAGTTTCTACTAATTAACCACATATATTCATTCCAATTAAATATTTGAAGACTGAAGAAATTATCAGTGTGTGATCCCAGAGAGACTCAGTGGACCACTGAGTTCTATGTGAGCTAAGACTGCAAATATATCCTCTCATATGCTCCCACTCTAAAAGAAGGTTATAATGGTGTTCCGGTCACTTAGTATCAGTGTCAACTCAGACTTAAGTCTCACAGCAGTCCTTAAAATGTTTCAATATTCTCTTCCCTGTAATATGATTATACAAGTGGGTCTTTTTGGTGAAGGTCTATGGGAATCATTACCATATTCATTTGTTATGATGCAGTGAGGTCCAAACCTCATTGAGACCTGGCCTCTCCTTCAGTCAGTAAGTTCTGGATTTGAGTATTGGCTCAGGTCCAGAAACTGGGTAGAAGATTTATATTTTCACTTGGGTGGCAGTCTTCAATCTCCTGATCATCTGTCAATGATTTCTCTTGAATTTCTAAAATAAACATGATCTGTGGAGAAATGTGCATCTATCTGTACCTTTAGGAACAGCATCCTACTAACGATATCTTTATCTCTAAATTGCCTCATGGCTGCATTTCCAACATTGCATCTTACTGTGATAATTGTTCCTAACATGTTTCTGATAGATAAATATTACTACCTAACTTCAATTGTTCTGTGATCCTGTCATTGCCATTGCTATTAGCGTCTAGTTCTATAACATTCTTATCCTATAGAGGGTAGCCACCACTGAGATGTTCAGTGATGCCACTGAGAAACTTAGCACATTATTTACCTCATTGTTAAATGATGTGCCCTGCCATGGAACATTTTTGTCTGGCGAGTTTTCTGGCTTTATGTAGTGTAGCCACTGTACACTCTAGAACATATACTTCTCTGGGATCTTCAATCTCTTTCTCTACTGTTTGCCATATTATTTCTACTTAGTGCAGACTATAATTTTTTCCCAAGCTTACAAGAATCACTATAGCCTTGTGTTATATTGTCTTTTTTGGACCTGCCAGGTGATAAATTCAGGGTCAGAAGAGAGTGTTTCCATAGCAATACATTCTTTCCTATTTAACTTCATATACCTCTCTATTGATCCAACACTGATAGATTCTGGTTAATAAATATTCTCTCAGTTCCTGTGAGTACATATGAGTACATATATATTTGATGAGGCCCTACAGATTTTTAACATGTAGTATCTTTCCTCTCTTAATGGACCTCACATTTACTCAGCTGGATTATGTTGTGACTTTACTCTTGTTCTTGATCTGAAGGTTCACGGAGGTGTTCGTGATAGATCTTGATTGAAACTGCACACATTTTTCTCCAACTTAGAAACCTGTGTGTTGTCTTCAAGCAAAGATGGAGCACCAGCTGCTAATAGGGAGTGGACCACTTTTGGAGTCTCAGAGGGTTCAAGGAAATTTGAGGATTCAAGAGTTTCAAGTGAATTAACCCAAATGTCCCCATCTCATGACTCACAGTACCATTTTTTTCCCAATTAAGGCCCTGACCTTGAAATAGACAACCTAAGTTGAGAATTAACCTTCCCTGGAGCTCTGCCACTCTCCTGATTAATTCCTGGGTCTGGTACTCAGCTTTTTCTGCATCTGCTGCAAGAGGTGAGAATTTACGTATCTGATGACATGAACATCCGTTGTATTTACACTTACCCTTAAATTGGTGATTAATCACATTTAGCCTTTGATTATTGCATCCAGAAGTTCCAGCAACAGCTATTCTATTCCGTAGTGATAATTATATTTTCTACTAATCGTCTCAAATACCTGGAAATATTGTACCCATGAGTTCATTCCCTTCTATTGGTATTGCACCTCAGTGTACCCCTAGTAAATATTTTAACAATTGCAATGCTGCAGTACATCATAGGCTATCAGTTTTCTTTAACATTAGTAATTAGGTTCTCCTCGCCAGTCCAACAGAGAAAGATCCAGATAAAATATGTCAGTTTAGAATCACTTCCTCAGCGCTGCTTTGGTATCAACTTTCTTTATTCAGTTTCCCTGGGAAACAGACTATGAAACAGAGAGATAATATACAAAACTCCTTTTGGATTTGGTAGAGGGAGAGCTGAATTGCAATATATTTGTAGCAAGCCTTAGATAATCCTACAGAAAGCGCTGATGCTGGGACAGTCCCTACATTATAGCAAGGAGGCTAGGTATATTAACACTGACCTTAATGAGTCATTGGCCACGGGTTGCCCTAGAAGAGAGGAAATAACCCGTTGGCCATGGACCATTCTCAGAGAGTGACCTAACTATGTGCTTTAGAAATGAACACAATATTCTTGACAGTTGATAGAATGAATTATTTAGTTCTAAAGGGGATATCTCTGTGGTACACCACAGCTGTGCCATGCTTATCTTTCCAATCTTTCCATTAGTTTTGAGGTTAGATTCAGATGGGAGGCTGGAGTGCAAATATTATGATTGAAATTACATTGATTTTAATTTCAAAGGTATACAAAGTGTATATTTTCTGGGATATCTTTTTTTATGTTCTTCTTTCTCTGAAGGCATAGAAGTTTACTCAGAAGCCTTTCTCACTGATTATTTTTTGAATTATTTTTAAATATCTATTTCTAAAATGCTTTCTAAAATATCAGATTGCAGTTCCTGGATATCAAAGGTAGTCTCTAATTTGGCATGACATTCCTCTGGGTCTTTGCTTTCTGTCTGTCATCTAAGCCTAAAAGAAGGGTAAGGACTGAGTCAGAGGAGGACAGACAAACAGGAGCAATCAGAGCCTGAATCTTAGAATGATTTTGTGGAGGGAGGGAGGGCTTACCTTCCTTTGTGAAATCAGTCTTTGGAAAACTTGAATTTGGATAGATAGACATTGTATCCATTTTAGTTGATGTAATTATTAGAGTTGTATTTTTGCATTGCCTTTTTAATTTCTATTTTCTTATTTCCATTACAGCAGCATCTAGACTTGCCATAGATCAAGTTACCAACTGCTTTCATCGTGATTATTTATTCCCACATGCTGTTTGAGGTAAGAGCTGGCTAAAGCTAAGCATGTTTTCGTTTTAAGCTGAAGAGACTTTACATGTATAATTTAGTAATCCATAGTAAAAAAAAATATAAGATACTTTTAAAGAACTGACTTGATATTTTGAGTTCTCTATTGGCAGCATATATTATCTATCATTATATGGAACATGGTCTATCTTTGCTGAAAAAGCTAAAACATATTTTGCTCTTAGGAATTTTGATGTAAGTTCTTTATGGATTTACTTAAAAGCACCTTGTGGTAAAGGAAGATGATGAAATTGCAGCTGTGTTTAGTGAGAAACTAATTTTATTTTAGTTATCAGTGCCACACCCAGTTTGCTTGCATTCTTTGAAGCGTAAGTAATTGACTTTCACCCAAGAGTTAGAATCAAATGAAGTTCCATTGTGTGACGAGAACTGCACTGCATCTAATCCTTTAAAGGGGAAAGGAGTGAGGATACTAATTATGTAAGCATCTAAGTTTTGGTCTGTTGCCATGCTGTACAAAATTCATTAAAATTTAAAATTCTCACTTTTACTACACAACAAGGATACGTCTAGAGTTATGCACAATTGGTGAGGTGAGAACAGCTAGGAAGTCCTAGCAATAGTCAAGTGTAAAAGCCTATGGTGAAGAGTCAGTGAATTTGTGTTTTTTAATGTGTGTGATATATGGTATGTGACTGGAATGTACTAGGACCTACAAAGTTAGTTACTTTGTTTTCTAAAAGAAGATACTGACCTAAAGTGTACACTGATGAGGACCTGACCAAGATAATGGTCCTGGAAGTGGAAAGGAGGTGTTGGGAATGACAGAAATTGTAAAGTTAAGAACCATAAGATTTAGAAGCAGCTAGAAGTTTTTGTCAGAGAAAGAGAGGAATTAAAAGTGAACCTGGAGTTCCAGTGTGTGTGGCTAAGAGCATGTTGATTTTGTTAATAACTACTATATGAGAAATTTAGATAATATTATCATTCATGGATGAAGGTGAATTGAAAAATGTTGAGTTTGAGGTATTCATGGTCCTTCACACCAGACCCGCCAACACACAACTAGGAATTAATGCAAAGAAAAGAAGCCAGACACAGACATTAATCCTTTGGTAGTTAGAAGAAAGAGAACTAAAAGTCTAAAGAGAGAAAGTGAGGCCATAGAGAACCTCATTTGGGTGTCTCTGTAAAGGAGAATACTTAACGGGAACTGGTATCTCATCATACCTTAGACAAGACTCATAGGCCTAGAGAATAGTCAGAAAAAAGGCACTTACTCCCTCTGTGGCCATATGTTGTCTTATTTTTGCTTTTGACTTCTTGTCTACATTCTTTTATTTTTCTGGAAATAAGTTTTTCACTCTTCAGTTTTTACGAAGTTCAAAAGTTGACCATTCAGGCCACAACTTTATGTCACTTTCTTATTTAATTTTTTAAAATGTTTTATATATTTCTGAGAGAGAGAGAGAGACAGCATGAGCCGGGGAGGGTCAGAGAGAGAGGGAGACACAGAATCCGAAACAGTCTCCAGGCTCTGAGCTAGCTGTCAGCACAGAGCCTGATGTGGGGCTTGAACCCATGAACCGTGAGATCATGACCCAAACCGAAGTCAGATGCTTAACCGACTAAGCCATCCAGGCGCCCTGAAAAAACTTCTTTTAGAGTAGGTGTAGGTAATATGAGATTACCAAAATGTGCTCCTAGTACTGTGTGACAGGTGCCCCTGTCACTTTCTTTTCTTTTTTTTTAAATGTTTTTTATTTATTTCTGAGAGAGAGAGAGAGAGACAGTATGAGCGGGGGAGGGCCAGAGAGAGAGGGAGACACAGTCTGAAGCCGACTCCAGGCTCTGAGCTAGCTGTTGGCACAGAGCCCGATGCGGGACTGAAACTGACGAACCATGAGATCGTGACCTGAGCCAAAATCGGACGCCCAACTGACTGAGCCACCCAGGTGCCCCTGTCACTTTCTTATTGAAATGACCAAAAAGGTCTCATAGACTCCTTGTTCCAACTCCCAGTTCCTCAAAGAGAGGACCTGATTGGCCATGTCTATCATGTGATGACTGGCCAAAATAGCTGTGTGCTGAGAGAGGCTCCAGTAGGCCATGTTGTCATGTAGGTATATAGAATGATTTAAAGAAAGGCCAAGTGGTTAATGGCTTCAGATGCAGCAGATAGTTGGAGAAGATTTGGTTTATACACATATTATTCATGCCCAACAAAAGAGGAATCTTGGTAGAGTTCTGGGCCTAGAATCAAATAGTAAGAGGTTGAAGATGAATGGACTCCTGAGGAAGTTGAGAGCCAGGTCTCCTCTGTGCTTCAGAAGACTTTGGTGGAAGGTACAGTAACTTGAGGAGGTAATAGCATCCAGGGAAAGCTGAGAGCTGTCTTTGATTTATTTATTTATAATAAGGGAAGATGTAAACATGCTTCTTGTTAGGTTGGATGGACCCAATAGTGAGAGACTAAGCTGTAAGCAAGTGAACAAATAATTGGTGAAGCATTATCCCAGAGGTGATGAGAGGTGATTCCACCAAGAGCACAAGAAGAAATAAGACCTTTGGAAATGTGCAGTGACCTACAGGGCTGAAATAAATGTTTTTCTGGATAGTTATTGTAGTTTCCCAGTTGGATGACATTGAATCTCTGGGCAACTTCAGTCTGTCATTAGTCATGAGGGCTTTTTTGGTGTCAGCTAGAATATTTCCAAACTGATATGAAAATTGAGGCCTGGCTTGGTGATTAGCCTAGCTGTCAAAAAAACCTTTTGTCTCCTAACCATGTTGTTTTCTGCTTAGGCTTTTATGGTTTTGAGTGTGTAACTCAATCACTCTTTTTGTGTGCTGCATGCTCTAAAATAACACTAAATGGGGGAACTAAAAGAAGGCCTAATTTTCATATAACAGTCAATTAACCCAGTGTCCACCATTCTAGGAAATTTCTTCTCATGGGCTACTTCCATTATAAAAGTACAAATTATATTTTATATTTATTTATGTATACAGTGAAGTGCACTATTAACAATTTTATAATTTGAAGATTTTTAAAAATAAACACACCTAGTACCCTGTTGAGATAAAGAAAATTTCTCTCATCCCCAAAAGTTGTCTCATGTCTCCTTCAGGTCAATTTCCTTTCTTCACAGGCAACAACTTTTTGGATTGCTATTATCATAGATCGGTCTTGCTCTGTACTCAATATAAATGAAATTGAGTATTTACTCTTTTGTATCTGACTTTTGCTCAACATAATGTTGAAATTTCATTCATGTTAAATTAGGGCTCATTATTTTTGTTGGTTATTAGTGCCCCATTATTTAAATTTTTTAAAATGTTTTATTTATTTCTGAGAGACAGACAGACAGACAGTGTGAGCAGAGGAGGGTCAGAGAGAGAGGGAGATATAGAATCTGAAACAGCCTCCAAGCTCTGAGCTAGCTGTCAGCACAGAGCCCAATGCGGGGCTTGAACCCACGAACTGTGAGATCATGACCTGAGCCAAAGTTGGACGCTTAAGCGACTGAGCCACCCAGGTGCCCCGAGGCCCCATTACTTTAATACAATGTAATTTGCTCATCCATTCTCCTGATGGGTAGTTTTCCACTTTGTGGCTTTCATTAATAAAGCTGTCTTAGAAATTCTTACACAAGTTTGTTTGAGACAATAGATCTTAATTTCTCTTGGGTAAATACTTTGGAATGTACTTCTGGGTCATAGTATAAGTATTAGGTTTAACTTAATAAGAAACTACCAAGAGTTTCTAGAGTGATTATATTTTCTTACAGAAAATACAATACAATACAGATTGTCTTCTGTAATGCATAAAAGTTCCAGTTGCTCCATATTCTTTCCAGCACTTGAAATGACTGGATTTTTTAAATTTGAGCTATTTTTTCTCTATAAAATTGTATCTCATATTGTTTTTCTAATTTGCATTTGTCTGATAATCATTGCTGTAGAATAAATTGCATATGATTCTTGGCCAATTAGAAACCAGTTTGAAATGATTACTAATTACTAATCCATTATATTACCTTTAAGGATGTGCTCTTGGCATTAGATGAATTTTTGGACAGAACAAAAGCAATAAAACTGAGCAAGATGAGCTAGAAGCACCTAATCATCTATGACGAGTACTTGGTGAGCAGATTTTTATTGAGACACTCAAGGTGCAGAGATATTTAGATTTCATTAAATTAGACATTTAGACATCTAATCAATGTACCACTTAGCATAAGACATATTTTGGCTGAAATACTTTATTGTATAGACAGTTCTTATAGCAATACAATAATATCTTATAAATTTGAACCTTATTCTTTCAGAATGTGTGATAATTACTTCATCTAGGAAGGGATTAAGTTTGTATCAAGAACAGGATAACTCCTTTCCTCTTCTGTCTTACTTACATTTAGGTTGACTTCTATTCATGGTTGAGGAGATTAATGATATTAAATGAATTTATTTTATTTCCAGTGAAAATTAAACAGCTGTTAAATATCAGGTACCATGATATATTCCACTAGGAAGAACATGAGGGATTATATTACCTCACAATATGTGCTATAATACATGTAATGCAGTATACTAAGGTTGTGCATATACTTCAGAGAATATATCCATGATGTCCAAATAAGCTCACGACACAGATAGAGAAACACATTAGTTCCTTCCTGGGGGTATCAGGGAAACCTCTTCAGGGAGATATTTCTTGACCTGGATGTAGAATCCAACTACCTAAGTAAGAAATTCAAGACACTCTAGCTGTCTTCATGAGTTTTGGTTTAAATAACATTTTGTTGGGGTAAGAGAGGTGTGATAAGGATCAAAATGGATTTTAAAGAACCAAACAGTGTGTGCCACCAAGAAATAAGCTAGATGTGTCATTATCACATTATCTCACATATCTTGCAACCATTCCAAAGAAATAGGTCATATCTTTTGTGATCCATACATGAGGAACTTAAAGAAGTTTCTGTAGTCCCAATCTCAGTTTCAGAAACGTTAAATTGTGAAAATGTATATTTTGGGATTAATAAAATACAGTAAAACCATTGTTGTCAGTTTCTTATCTACCTCTTCAGAGTATGTAACATTTTAAAAGGATTAACTTTTAGCTAGGTAGAACACTACAAATTTTTATCTTCTTCACTAACCTTTCAAACTAGTATGATTCTGACTCTACTTTGAAAAGATGTTGAGCAATTTGCATTTGTTTAAGTGAACTCAGAAGGGGAGTTATTTACTGTGGAGCTTTCTTGGCTGCCCTACAGTTGGGCAAGGAGTGCGAGTGGAAAAAAGGTATGCTCATATGGAAATCTTATTTTTACTTAAACATTTTTTTTAAGTTTACTTATTTTGAGAGAGAGAAACAGACCCATTGCACAATCAGGGGAGGGAGAGAGAGAGAGAGAGAAAGAGAGAGATCGAGAGAGAGAATTCCAAGTGGGCTCCACGCTCTCAGAGTGGAGCCCAGTACAGGGCTTGAACTCATGAACCATGAGATCATGACCTGAGCTGAAACCAAGTGTCAGATGTTTAATTTACTGAGCCACCCCATTGCCTCTATTTTTTACTTATTAATGACAATAATATTTTAAATACTACTGATATTACAAGAACTACTGTTATTTTTACTTAATCATTATGAACCATTAGGAAGATGGCACCATTATCTCATTTATTAGATGAGGAAGCTGAGAAACAGAGAGATTAAACTCTGTGTTCATTGTGCCCAGTTTGTGTGTAGCAGAGCTGTGATTCAAAGCAGGATGTCTGGCTTAAGTCTCTACCCTATTCTTCTCTCCTAAAGTAATGAATGGTGTATGCTGAAACTCAGCTGGGCACCAAGGAAAATATACCTCTTAGCAAGGATGGAGGTACTCTCTGCTATAACTGATGGCATCCTGCTTGAACAGTGTGGTGGACTATGGTTTGGAACCATGCAGCAATTGTTAAATTTCTAGCCCTCTCACTTGAGTAGTGTTGAGTAAATTACTTAGGATCTCTGAGTCTTGGTGTTCTTGTTTTTAAAATGAGAGTAATATTTTACCTTGTGAGATTCTTTTGAGGACAAAGTAATTATTTTAACATTGAAGGGGCACCTGGGTGGCTCAGTCGGCTAAGCGTCCGACTTCGGCTCAGGTCATGATCTCATAGTTCGTGGGTTCGAGCCCCACGTCGGGCTCTGTGCTGACCGCTAGCTCAGAGCCTGGAGCCTGCTTAGGATTCTGTGTATCCCTCTCTCTCTGACCCTCCTCTGGGCTCTCTCTCTCTCAGAAATAAATAAAACATTAAAAAATTTTACAAAAACATATTGAACATTAAGTAGACATTGCCCATTAAGATAGAAATACCAAAAAGTGTTTAGAAAGCCCAGGTGTGTGTGTGTGTGTGTGTGTGTGAGTGTGAAATGATTTGTCTTATAGGAATCTGGGACCCTGCCTAGGCATTGGACACTAGGCTGATAATGTGTCCATCCAACCTGGTGGGACAGAGATATGAAAAACATTAGAAGTAGTAGTGGCTTTTTTCCAGAATGGGTATTCTTCCTCAATGGCCTCACTTTACACAGCTTAAATCTCTAATAAAATTCCAACCATGTCAAAATTGCTCACAATATTTCCTTGTAGAAATCCCTTTTAACATGACAGGATTTCAAGTTTCAGAAAATTATAGACATTGACTACAGAGATTCAAGGTAAAAATCAAATTATTTAGGATAGAGTTAGATTATCATATCAGAGAACATTGGGCACAGTAGGAGGTGTCAAACCCTTGTATGAGATTGCTTTAGAGGAAGGCAGAACAGTACAGGGAGAAAAATAAGACACTTAAATTGAGGCAGGAGATCTGTATTTTTGTTCCAGTTGTCCAGTTGTGCTGTGTGAACTTAGGTTAGTACTTTGACCTTTCTGGGTTTTCATTTCATGCTGTGCCTAATATGAGGATTAGTGCTCCTCAGGATGAATTCCCCAAACCCTAGGATCCTGTAGAGAGGCTATCTGAGTGTAGCTCATGTGGAAGTAGCAGGTAACATGGGGCTCCAGTTGTATTCTTTTAACTCAACCCAAGGAGCTCTGATTTATTTATTGCATCATTGGGTTTCCACATCTGATTTTATCTGGGGGGGGGAGGATTGATTTTGAGGATACAACAAACAAAAAACACATATAACTCAGTTCTGGGATGATAGCATTCCAAGTTGCATATCTGTAAGCCAGGGTGCTTATGCTCTACTCTCCATATCTGTAAGTGGGCAGAAGTTGCAAAAACTGAAATAGACATAGTTTTTATCCTTCAGGGGTATGGAGCATAGTTGGGAGGACGGCAAGGCCATGCACAAGACAGAAAGAGGGCAAAGCTTATTGCAAGTTTCTCAGTCTCTCATTTCTTACTTACCCTCCTACTTACCTCCTTTGATAGTGGACTCTTCCCATCCCTAAGCTTCTTTGTGTTCTCTCTTTATGATCTCCCTCCCATTCTTTTTGTTAAAAACTTTTAATGTTTATTTATTTTTGAGAGAGAGAGAGAGAGGAGGGGCAGAGAGAGAGGGAGATACAGATTCTGAAGCAGACTCCAGGCTCTGAGCTGTCAGGACAGAGCCCAACGCAGGGCTCGAACTCACAAACCATGAGATCACAGCCTGACCTGAAGTCAGACACTTAACCGACTGAGCCACCCAGGTGCCCCAATCTCCCTCCTATCCTTGAGGAATATTTTCATAAACCATTTATACCAAGATACAGAATGGCTGATAAGCCTCAAAACAGAGTCCTCTTAGTGATATCTTAATTTTAATAAGAACCCAAATTTTCAATAAATGGAGTAAAGCTCTGATAGTAGAAACTAGTATAGATTTTTCTTGAGGGGGGCAGTTCTTCAAGTATAAAACATAGGTAACCACCTTTTCCTCTAACTTTGGTTCTCCTTGGCTTTACAGTATAGTGGTGTTTATGACTAAGGACTCACAGCCAGTCATTTTGGGTTGCAGTCTAGCTACATGACTTCCTAGCTATAAGGCTTTGGGCTAGTTACTCAAATTCCCAGTTTTAGTTTCTTCATCTGTAAAATGGGGATTAATAACACTACCTATTGGAGAGCTTACAGTCAAACATTAATGTAGTAATATATACAAAGCCCTCAAGATGGAGTGTGACATAAAATAAGGATTAAAAATGGAAAGTGTGTAAAAGAGCTATGTGGTAAATAGTTTAGAAGAATAAATGAAGACTGAATATAATGGTTCGGGTTATAAAATTTATATGAAAAATAGAGAAGATGACAGAATAAGGAAGCTTTTGTGGAAAAGATTAGTTTTGATCTATCTTTTAAATGATTGAGATCAGTATAACTGGAGGACATTCTAGGCAAGGTGAAGAACAAGAATAAAAGAAACAATGAAAGAATAAGCTTAGTGCATCCATGGAACCATAAAGTGGCCTAGTGTAGAGTTGGTATAGTCTGTAGTAGGAGACTAAGAAGCAAAAAATAGCTATTAAGGAAGTTTAGATGAAAATCAACATGTGGCATGATTGAGAATGGTGTGAAATATTACTATAGGAGGTCAGTAAGCTATTGCTGTATTAATTGTCTAAACTAGGAAAATGTGCATCACATTTCCAAATTTAGCATTTTGGAGTCAGGAGACCCAGGCACCTGCCTTAGCAAGTGTGAGATTTACCATCTTTAACCATAAACTACAGATAATAATTTTACTAGGTTGGCATGAAAATCACATGCGTTGATACACAACAAAAGTACTCTGTAGATTCCAAAGTTCTTAAAGAAGTATTAGTACTAGATGTCATTGTTTACTCAGAAATAAAATAGCAGCAATGGGAGTAAGTAAAAAATGTAGATGGGTTATAGTTGGGTGAAGAAATCAATAATATCTACTTATCGAGAATAAAGAAGGGGCACCTGGGTGGCTCAGTAGGTTAAGCGTCTGACTTCGGCTCAGGTCATGATCTCACAGTTTGTGGGTTTGAGCCTTGTGTTGGGCTCTGTGCTGACAGCTAGCTCATTGACTTTCATTCTTGGGGAAATAGGTCTTTCTGTTTATTTTCTAAAGGTAATTTATTTGCTTAGGATAAACCTCTTAATCACTTTCTGGTTTGATCATTTTTATTTAAAAAAAAAAGTTGATACACAAATACCCAGTTCACCCACTTTCGTGCATTTGATAAGAAACATAAAATTGTGTATTGATCTGAAAATGCTTTAACTTAATTCTGGTAAGGATTTAGCAATAAATTACTGTTTAAAGGTTCATTAGCTCTTTTAGCCAAGTAGGGCACCTAGCTTTATAGTCATAGTAAATAGCTCTCTAACAAAATGAATTTAGCATACCTGGAAAAATATTTTATTCAACCCTAGTATCAGTTTCAGAGCTTGCACATTGTAGTCCAAATCTGGTGTTGGAGTCAGGTTGTGTTTCTTGTTAATTGCATGACCTAAGTCATATTTCCTAAACATTTGAAACTTTCGCTTTCTTATCTGGAAAATAATAATACATATTTCACACAATTATGTAATGAAATGAAATGAGATAAATTTTAGAAAATTACACACGCAGTGCTTGGCACATAGCAAGTAACAAATACTATTATCAGTCTTTCTATAACAGCCTACTCTAGTATTTCAGTTTCTCTTAGGGATCTCCTCAAAACCTTTAATCTTAACCTCAAACTTTATTACCAAAATTAATGTGTGGCTGTGTTACTAAAGATAACACAAGTGGAAGGTATGTATAAGATTTTGAATTCAAGTGGTTGAGAATCATATGATATCCTGGTCTCTCCCCATCTCCTTGACCCCTCCTTCCTCATAAATGGATGTTTTCAACCTAAGTTTCAAAACTTGTCACACTCTGTTATCATTTTGTCCATCCAAACTCCCCTCCCTCTCTTCCTCATCTTTCTCCAGGGTGGATGCTTCTCGCTCGTTGGACAGGACATGAATGTGATAAATGCCCTCTGCTCACATGGCTTCTCTTCCTCTTGATTAAGTCCAGCTCAGCCATCTTAGGCTTCTTGGGTCTCTATTGTTCGTATCTTAACTCAGGGACTTATTATTTGTCTATTCATTTGTTTAGATACTTATTCATATGTCCAACAAACAAATATCATGAGTGTATTATGTATTAGGCAGTATGGATATTTAAAGTTAAATAAAACATGACTTTAGATCTCCAAGAGTTCACAATCTTATCTGAGAGATGGTGATACACATAACACATTTTACATAGATAAATGCTGTAAGAATTACCATAACAAAGGTACATTCAAGGCATTGTGGGAGCACACAGGATGGACTGCTGACTTTGAGGAGGTCAAACAGGTTGATGTTGATCCTTGCTGGGTCTGAGTTATATAGACTTTCTAGAGATGTTCATGAGAGAGACTTGTGGAGGTGAGGTAAAGAAGAAAGGATGGGAGGCAGAATGAACTGCATGGAAAAAGCACATTGGTGAAGTAATGGTATGGTAATCAAGAAACTGTTACTACTTCATTGTGGCTGGGGCAGATGTGCTTGTGGTAGTGACAGGAAATGTACCTGTTAAAACTGTCAGTGTCTTAGGTAGTAAGATTTAAATATTAATTTTAGAGAGGAAGATATGAGAAAAGGGCCAAGTTAGAGTCAGGAAGACCCTATAGAATACAGTGGTAATAGTTCAGATGAGAAATTGTGGAGTTCAGAACTAAGGCATTACTAGCAAGATGAGATGGTATATTCATATCAGTGTGGACATGGGATGGATCATATGGGAGCTATGTCCCAAGGAAGTAGAGAATTATGATGATAATTGAAATTAATAATTCATGAAAACAACTAGGTTAGATAGAGTTTAATTTTGGGCAACCCAGTGAAGATATTTAGTAAGTGGCTTAAATGAAGGCCATTTACTTTTTCTTCAAAATGAGTTTTAAATAAGTATACATCTGTGAAGCCATCATCACAATCCATGCCATAAATACATCTATCATCTCCATACGTTTCTATCCACCTTTTTTAAAATGACTTTTTTGTGATATGAACATTTAACATAGATCTACCCTTTGGGTAAACATTTTAAGTATACAATATTATTAATTATTGGCACTATGCTGTACAACTGATATCTAGGATATTCATTTTGCATAACTGGAACTTTGTATCCTTAGGCCAGTTCTTTTTTTTATTTTTATTTTTTAATGTTTATTTTAGAGACAGAGCATGAGAAGGGCAGAGAGAGAGAGAGGGAGACACAGAATCCAAAGCAGCCTCCAGTATCTGAGCTGTCACACCGAGCCCAACACAGGGCAAAAACTCATGAACCATGAGATATGACCTGAGCCAAAGTCAGAGGCTTAAACGACTGAGCCACCCAGGCACCCCTAGGCCAGTTCTTCAGTAAGCATTTATTGAGTGCTTATCATGCATGCTGAGTACAGAATGTTTAAAACTTGACAAGTTATAGTGTTTACCCTTAAAGAAGGCACAGTGAATGGAGAAAGAAAGAAGACTGTAAGAAGAGTTCTAATTGTCTATGAACTGGGTTGTGGGTGTGTGGCAAAGAGAGTGAAAAGCTCAGTTTGGGATACTGGTGAGGTCTTCACAGGACAAATGATTCTGGACTTTAAATACAACTTTTACAGACAGGTGGGCAAGATACAAGTGATATTCTATGTAGAGAATAGAAAAGTTACCAAGATGTGAAAGGGCGGAGAGCCCTTAGTGAATACCAAGTCACTCGATGTGGTTGGAATATAGAGCAAGTGAATTTGTAGGTATGATAGTGAACTCATGCCTTTGGGTTCATGTATTTTAAGGCATGACTTCAATTCAGGTTGAATTTTCCTGCTCAATATTTTCCCAACAATTATTGCCTAGAACAATAGTTCTAGACAAATAATGCAGGTGAGGAAATGTATAACAATTTCATGAAATGTCAGAAGCATTGACAAAATTGTTGGTCTCATTTAAACAAAAAGTAAGCATTTTGTTGAGGTTTGATAGAATCAAGATCATGAGATGAATGATTAGTAGAGCATTTTATTCTATGAAAGGTAGTTTTAAAATAATTTACCCACCCTACTGCCACTTTCCGATGATGTCTCTCTCCAGAAGGAAAGGTTGGGGGCGCGTGGGTGGCTCCCTTGGTTAAGCTTCTGATTTCAGTTCAGGTCATGATCTCAAAGTCCATAGGTTTGAGCCCCACATTGGGCTCTGTGCTGACATCTCAAAGTCTGGAGGCTGCTTCAGATTCTGTCTCCCTCTGTCTCTGCCCCTCCCCCGCTCGCTCTCTGTCTCTCAAAATAAAATAAAGATATTTAAAAAAAAATTTAAAAACAGAAGTATTTTTTAAATTAATTGCAGTAGCCAGTTTCTTGACATTATGCTTATAATTATGAATGAATACCAAAGTGTTTCAGACAAGAGGAATTAGACTCTTAACAGGTTATGAAACCCAGAAGACAATGACTTCTTTAGAATCTGTCTCTCCTCCATCTTTATGCTTCCCATTCTCATTTGCATTGTCCTGCTTCTTATGAAACTTGGCTCCTGGCCAGAGCATGTTTTCCTCCAAGTCCCTGCAGAATGTGAGTAAAGTAAAAATGGAAGATTTCTAAGGAAAGGGAGCTGATAGAGTCAGCCAGCTCCTAAAACAATATGCAATTTATGATGTATTCTTTAAAGAATTACGTAGATTATTTATCCACTCAAATATGTAGTTCAATATTAGTAAAGGCTTTTGGCTGTTAGCATTATTCTGTGGTATCTTTCTGATATAAAATAGTTAAGCTCAATTCCACAAAATTTTATTTGAATACCTACCACATACAAGGTGTGGTGCTAGTGAACCAGAAAAATTAATGTAAACTTTTTTCTCTCTTTTGTTCTTTTACTTCATGTAATTAACAAAACCAACCATCATAAAGATTGGTTACTGGTGTTGTCATTTGCATTATAAAATATCAGGTCAGGGGATGAATTATATCTGTCCAATTTTTGATTATCAGTAAGCACATTTTATTTGTGACACAATTTCCTTTTGTAATTTGGTACTTTGTCTCCAGTTAGAGTTTCACCCTGGGGATGGTTTCCCCACCATTTGCCACAAGGCTATGCGATTTGATTGGGATGGCTCATCCCTTTGAAGTCACGTTCTCTCAAAACTTGGATATATTATCTGCATTTTCAAATATGTTCTCTCTTGGTATTTATTTCATTATATGAAATATTTCTCACTTGGATGACTTTATTTTTTTATTTTTTTTATTTTTACAAATAGTTTATTGTCAAATTAGTTTCCACATAACACTCAGTGCTCATCCCCACAAGTGCCCTCCTCCATGCCCATCCCTCCTCCCCCCCACATCCATCAGTCCTCAGTTTTTGTCAGCATTCAAGAGTCTCTCATGGTTTGCCTCTCTCCCTTTCCCCCACCATTTCCCCCCTTCTTCTCCCCCTTGTTCCTCCATCAAGTTCCTCCTAATCCTCCTATACATGCAAACATATGATATTTGTCCTTCTCTGCCTGACTTATTTCGCTCAGCATAACACCCTCAAGGTCCACTTGGATGACTTTATTAAGAAATTCCTAGTCATTGAATATCTAGAAAAGTAAAATGTTATTTGAATAAGAAAAGGTCTTACATATGTGAATAATGAATTTGATGAGTAATTTTAAATATCTAGGATAGGAGGAAAATTTAAATTTAAATGCTTAGATTTGAATGGAACTAGAGGTTATTGTGCTAAGTGAAATTAGTGAATCAGAGAAAGACAAATATCATATGACTTCACTCATATGAGGATTTTAAATTACAAAACAGATAAACATAAGGGAAAGGAAGCAAAACTAATATAAAAACAGGGAGGAGGACAAAAGCATAAGAGACTCTTAAATATGGAGAACAAACAGAGGATTGCTGGAGGGATTATGGGAGTGGGGGATGGGCTAAATGGGTAAGGGACATTAAGGAATCTGCTCCTGAAATCATTGTTACACTATGTGCTATCTAAACTGGATGTAAATTTTTTTAAATTACATAATTTTTTTTAAAAAATGCTTAGGTTTGTGTAAATAAATACAATTTTAGAAATGGAAATAAAGTGGAAATGATAATATCATGTCATTAATATAGCTTTTTAAATTTACCAATTATCTTAACAGCCTTTTCTAAATAGCCATTATTACCTTATATTACTGCTTTAGTTGTATCCACCCATAAATGATTTAGGAAGAAAAATATAACTTAAATGTAGTTATTGGTACTGATTTGTTTCATAGTTATTTTAAAAGTAACTCTGTACTGAAATTCAGATATTCCTCTACCCCCACCCAACAATTTTTCATACACTGTGTATCTTGAATACTTGTGAAAAATGCTAGAAATGGGATAAATCTAGAATTGAATTCTGATATTCATTTTAACATTCCTTTCTTTTAGACACTATATGAAGTTATGTGGAAATGAGAGAGATTCATGAAAACCCTTCGCCAGGAGAGAATGTTTTTCATAAATGGAGCTTTGCCTCTGGTTTTCACAGGACATTGACACTGCAACAGAGCCATGGCTGCCCTTCTTGCTAGTTTCAGTAATTCACAGAACGTCTGAACAGAGATGCTTGCCTTGGATTTACAGATTTTCATCCTGATACCTTGTTTACTTCTTTGGGGCAGAAAAACTTTCACTAATTGCTCCCCATGGTGGCTAATCTTTTCAAGAGCCTGATTTTACCTTACATACATAAGCTTTGCAAAGGAATGTTTACAAAGAAATTGGGAAATACAACCAAAAAAAAGGAGAATCATCAGCAGAGAAAGGATCAAGACTTTCCTACTGCTCGCCAGACCAAAACCCCCAAATTTTCTAATACCTTAAAAAGCACTGTAAAGAAGATTGCAAAGTGTTCATCTACTCGCAACTTATCCATTGAAGAAGACGAGGCTAATAAAGAATTTTCCCTCTCCCCAACATTCAGTTACCGGGTAGCTATTGCCAATGGCCTACAAAAGAATATTAATGTAACCAACAGTGATAATGAGGATTTGCTTCAAGAATTATCTTCAATTGAGAGTTCCTATTCAGAATCACTTAACGAACTAAGGAGTAGTACAGAAAACCAGGCACAGTCAACACACACAATGCCAGTTAGACGCAATAGAAAGAGTTCAAGCAGCCTGGCCCCCTCTGAGGGCAGCTCGGATGGAGAACGCACTTTACATAGCTTAAAACTAGGAGCTTTACGCAAACTGAGAAAATGGAAAAAGAGTCAGGAGTGTGTCTCATCAGATTCAGAGTTGAGCACAATGAAGAAAACCTGGGGAATAAGAAGTAAATCTTTGGACAGAACTGCACGAAACCCAAAGTCAAATGCCCTTGAGCCAGGATTCAGTTCCTCTGGCTGCATTAGCCAAACACATGATGTCATGGAAATGATCTTTAAAGAACTTCAGGGAATAAGTCAGATCGAAACAGAACTCTCTGAACTACGAGGGCATGTCAATGCTCTCAAACATTCCATCGATGAGATCTCCAGCAGTGTGGAGGTTGTACAAAGTGAAATTGAGCAGCTACGTACAGGGTTTGTCCAGTCTCGGAGGGAAACTAGAGACATCCATGATTATATTAAACATTTAGGTCATATGGGTAGTAAGGCAAGCCTGAGGTTTCTAAATGTGCCTGAAGAAAGATTTGAATACATTGAAGGTGTGGTATACCAAATTCTAATAGATAAAATGGGTTTTTCAGATGCACCAAATGCAATTAAAATTGAATTTGCTCAAAGGATAGGACACCAGAGGGACTGCCCAAATGCAAAGCCTCGACCCATACTGGTATACTTTGAAACCCCTCAGCAAAGGGATTCTGTCTTAAAAAAATCATACAAACTCAAAGGAACAGGCATTGGAATCTCAACAGATATTCTTACTCATGACATAAGAGAAAGAAAAGAGAGAGGGTTACCATCCTCCCAGACATATGAAAGCATGGATATAAAGCTATCTACTCCAGAGCCCAAAAGCAAGAAGAACAATTGGCAGTCACCAGATGACAGTGATGGAGAACTGGAATCTGACCTCAATAGAAATAGTTACGCTGTGCTTTCCAAGTCAGAGTTTGCAACAAAAGGAAGTACTTCCAAGTCAAGTTCAAAATCACACAATGCAAGAGCCAAAAATAAAACTGCTAGTAGCAGCAGAATTTCAAATAAATCTGATTATGATAAAATTTCCTCACAATTGCCAGAATCAGATAATTTGGAAAAACAAACTACAGCCCATTATGCAGATGTTTCACCCCTCTGGCATTCACAGAGTGATTTTTTCACTGGTAAACTTAGTCGTTCTGAATCAGATTTTTCCAAATTGTGTCAATCTTACTCAGAGGATTTTTCAGAAAATCAGTTTTTCACTAGAACTAATGGAAGCTCCCTCCTGTCATCTTCAGACCGAGAACTTTGGCAGAGGAAGCAGGAGGGCACAGCCACCTTGTATGACAGTCCTCAGAATCAACACTTGAAAGGGGCTGTTCAGGGTGTCCAAGGGCAGAGTGAAATTGCGAACACAGAAACTGTGGATAGTGGAATGAGTAATGGCATGGTATGTGCATCTGGGGACCAAAGTCATTACGATGATTCTCAGCTCTCTTTACATGAGGATCTTTCTCCATGGAAGGAATGGAATCAAGTAGAGCAAGGTGCTGATTTAGGTTTAGATTCATCCACACAGGAAGCTTTTGACTATGACACAAACAGTCTATCTGATCAACAGCTAGATGTTTACAGTAAAGACCTGGAAGACTTGGGAAAGTGCCACAGTGACCTTCAGGATGACTCTGAGAGCTATGATTTAACCCAAGATGACAATTCATCTCCATGCCCTGGTTTGGATAATGAACCACAAGGCCAATGGGTTGCCCAATATGATTCTTATCAGGAAGCAAATTCAAATGATCTGTACCAAAATCAAAACCAATTGTCCATGATGTATCGAAGTCAAAGTGAATTGCAAAGTGATGATTCAGAGGATGCCCCACCCAAATCTTGGCATAGCCGATTAAGTATTGACCTTTCTGATAAGGCTTTCAGTTTCCCAAAATTTGGATCTACATTACAGAGGGCTAAAT
Organism: Hyaena hyaena; assembly: GCF_003009895.1. Taxonomy (NCBI): domain Eukaryota; kingdom Metazoa; phylum Chordata; class Mammalia; order Carnivora; family Hyaenidae; genus Hyaena; species Hyaena hyaena. Next base: position 665,733 of record NW_024081107.1, on the reverse strand, counting down.
CAGCCCTGGAAGTGGTATGGAACAAAAGCACACAGAGTCTCAGCGGTTATGAAGATAGTGGCTCTTCCTTAATGGGAAGATTTAGGACATTATCCCAATCAACTGCAAATGAATCAAGTACCACCCTTGATTCTGATGTCTACACAGAGCCCTTTTACTATAAAGCAGAGGATGAGGAGGACTATAATGAACCAGTGGCTGATAATGAGACAGATTATGTTGAAGTGATGGAACAAGTCCTTGCGAAGCTAGAAAACAGGACTAGTATGACTGAAACAGATGAACAAATGCAGGTATATGATCATCCTTCATATGAAACACCTTATGAAACCCCACAAGATGAGGGTTATGATGGGCAGACAGATGATGTGGTTAGTGAAGGGGGACTGGAGCCATTAAATGAAACATTAGCTGAAATGGAAATAAAAGAAGATGAAAACCAAAATATCCCTGAACAGCCAGTGGAGATCATAAAGCCAAAGAGAATTCGACCTTCTTTCAAAGAAGCAGCTTTAAAAGCCTATAAGAAACAAATGGCAGAATTGGAAGAGAAGATTCTGGCTGGAGGTACTCATGTTTACATGCTACATTTTGAGCTAGTTTTATTTTAACATAGGGTGGTTCTTCTTTAGAGCATGTTCTGTGTTTACTCTTGGGAGAATGTATCTGCAAGAAATATGCATGTTTATTCTAGAAGGGTATTATTTTACTCTGCTCCCCCAGCAAGTTGGACTTGATGATTTAAAATCAGAGTGTTTTCAAATAGGTCATACTAAAATGAGCCCTATAGTATATGGATCAAAATTTCTCCGCTAGCATTGGTAACAAACCCCATTTCATATTAACTAACTTTGTGGCATCAGTCATCAAAAAAAAGGGGGTGGGGGGAGTGAAATCAAAAAGCAACCCAAAATTACTCTTTGGTTCTATTTGGTTTACAAGGATGAGGAGAATGGTATAATCTTAAAGAATTAGGAACAATAGAACCCAGATTTACCATTCCCTTTCCCATCAAATCTATACTTTGAAGCCTGCCAGTAGGGAGAGATGGATCTCCACAGCCAACCTTAGCCAGTCCCATGGAGGACCACTGCTTCCATCACTGCTTACTGAAGCATTGGCTGGAGCATTGGCTCCTCTTTGAGGAGGAGTCAGTAATGAGTCAAGTTCCCTCCTAAAGAGTGGAATGGAAGTCTCTTCCCCCTTATGGTATTGAAAAGAGTACCTTATTTAAGAATTTTACTTGATTTTCTGAGGGAACAATTTTGGTTCAACCACTTTTGGAAATTAGCCACTTATAAATAAAATTGTTTTTTTGACTTTTTATTTTCCACCAAACTTCACCTGCACTTACCTCTGTCCCTTACCATTTATTTGCATGCTTATCACTTTATATCTTCGAGATAGTTTGATATTATCTCAGTTGTGATGAATTATATATTGTTAAACTTTTCCTTGTTTATGGCATTGCAATCTTTAAAGTGTTTATATAACATTTCATAAAAGTATATACTAAGATGAGCAACTGGTCCCTGCCATTATGAAATAATATAACTGTTTCCTCAACCAGTAGCTGATTATGGCATCTTGGTCTTGAACCAAATTGTGATTAGACATTCCTCAAAACTGGTCATTTTTTTCTTGTTGATATGGGTGGATTATTGAATAATCAGATACCTTTATTGTTAAACTGTTTCAGCCTCTAAGGCAATTGAAATAACAATCAGGATTATCTGTTCTAAAAAAAAAATCTGTCTATATAAAACAGCACCCCCTATGTAATTTATTTAAAGAACACTTAATAAATAAAGAACACCTTAAGTTAAAGGGATCCTGGGTGAATTGGCTCTGACTTGGTTGTTGTTGCTTTCAGGAGGCAGTTCTAAACTATATTTAAAACCAATGTGGATGTGCAGAGTAGTCAAAATTTTATGCTAATAATAATTCATATTGGAATAATAACTATCTTATTTAAGAGTGATGTTTAATAGTTAGATATCTTTATTACTAAAACTCAGTTAATGGTTTCTTGGAATAAAGGCCAGTAGTTTGCCATTGTATTTTATTTGTTGTGGATTCAGGGAAGTCTACTTAAGGGCTTTTTAAGACTAACCAGTGTGCATAAGTATGTGTCTATTGTGATTTAATAGATGTTTTAAAGCCAGGCAGTTAAAGTATCTGAAATGTTAGGCAGTATTATAAAAATTACAAAACTATAAATTCCAGAAAAAAAAAGTTGATCTTCATTAACTGAAAAATTAGCAAACTTCTACAAAGTAGATAGGAATATTGACCCGTCAAGTAGTTAATGACCTTAATGGTCCAGTGGTTCTTATCCTTAGAGAACAGAAATACACTTAGTTAACTGCACATCACCCATTTAATAATCTGAAAATAGGTAAAACAATGTTGTGCCATATACCTGACGTCGTGGGTCTGGCTACAGAGGACCTAGACCCCTCCACCATCTTGGAGCTGGGCTTTTTATCCTTGAGGTAGCTTTAGATGGAATCTGTTGGGTATCATTGATCCTAGAGGAAATCAGACACACATCTTTAAGATGCTCTCCGGTTGCTTGAAAGGCACCAGATTGACTACCCAGGAGGCTGCAGTAGCCTAGATTTTAAAGGCCATCTTTTCTTCCTTTGGCAGCAGTCAGGCAGTTGTCTCCCTCCTGTGCCACCAATATGCCTCGGGAGGAAGGACAGCCAAAGAAGGGCATTTTTCAGTCCCCTTCACTGCTCAGAGCATTCCAGTAAGGTGCCAATTGTCATGATGGATTTTGTGCCCATGGCCATCTGCTTACTGGGCTTTGGGCAGATGCCAATAGATTTTTTCTCTCCATGACTACCTAGTCATCATTAGGTAGCAGAGCTGTTTTTTCTCCATTACTAATCTGGCAAGATTAGACTGTAGAGCTCTTGCTATAAAACTCTATAAGATGCTGTTTCCCTGATAGACCTTTATGGAATTAGAAGTTCATAAATTTAAATTATTTCGACTTCTGTCTTCAGGGTCCTGGTAAAGGAGAATTTTAAAGACCCAGATGTTTATATGCAAGGATATTTATTTGGTTGTAGTGTTTTTGAGAACTTACACCTTGAATAGTGTGCCAGTGGGAAAGGGATTTTGTAGTGTGTGTAGCCAGAAACTCCATGAGGTCATATTCTTCCCTTGTTGCTGAACCTTGCTGAGTGATGCCTTTTGTGTAGCTGGCCTAAACCCCACACCATGTTAGTGACTTTCTGATCCCCCGCCTCCAGCCCTGCACCACCCATCACCTTGAATTAATATTATCTCCTCTGAATTCCCAGATACCTGCCTTTTATGGCACTAGCTGCCACCTTACATAATGATAATGACAGATTCTCATTTTCTCTTCTAAACTGTTTTCTAAAGGTGAGAGGTTTGTCGTTCTCATTCTTTCATTTGCACTGTGCCTAGACCAGTGCTTTATATGGAGTAGGCACTTAGTTAATGTGTGTTGCATGAATGCCTGAATCAAGGGAAAGGGTATACTAACAGTAGACTAAATAAAGAACACAACAAGTTTCAAAGTCAAATCCAAAGTGAGGCCCATAAGACTGTGACTCTGTGTTTTGGGACTTCATAAGTATGGTTAGAAATGAAAGCTTTTTATTACTATTTAAAGTTTTTTAAAGTTCTTAAAAATTTTTTTAATTTGGTATAGTTGACACACAAAGTTAGTTTCAGGTGTTCAACATAATAATTTGACAAGTTTATACATTATACTATGCTCACCACAAATGTCCATCTGTCACCATACAATACTATTATGGTACCACTGACTATATTCCCTATGCTGTACCTTTTATTCCCATGACTTATTCATTCCATAACTGGAAGCTAGTATCTCCCACTCCCCTTCACCCAATTTGTCTATTTCTCCCAACTCCCTCCTTCTGGCAACCATCAGTTTGTTCTCTGTATTCATAGGTCTGATTCTGCTTTTAGTTTATTCACTTGTTTGTTTATTTATTTTTAGATTCCACTTGAGTGGGATCATATGGTATTTATGTTTCTTAGCCTGACTTACTTCATTTAGCATAATACCCTCTACGTCCATCCATGTTGTCACAAATGGAAAGAACTCATCCTTACTATGGCTGTGTAGTATTGCTGTGTGTGTATGTGTGTGAAAATGTGCCCCCACCCCCCTCGTATACCCATATCTTCCCTATCCACTCATGAGTTGGATTATTTTGATAACTTGACTAGTATAAACAATGCTGCAGTAGCATAGGAGTGCATATATCTTTTTGAATTAGTAAACGCTTATTATTGAGTGCTACTAATATACCAGATACTTTCCAGGCAGTTTATCTGTTTGTTTGTTTGTTTGTTTTTACTTCTAACAATACCACTATGAATTTGATTCCGTTGTTACTCCATTTTACAGGTAAGGAAACTGAGATGTTAAACTTGCATAACTTACTCAATGTCATACATACAGTAAGAGGAGGGTCCAGAGTTAAATAGATTGTTACTTTGACTGTTTAGAGTGGCCATATACTAACTCACTTTTGAGATTATGTATTCATGTTTTAAAGTAGAAAAACATGATGAAAAAGGAAGGGCAGCATTAGCCACAGTTTTATTACAACTAGAGGATTTTCTTTAAAAACCAGTAATAATATGAAAGGCACTGATGTTTTGATATAAAATAGTTCATTCTTAGTCTTTCTGCTTCAAGTCCTTGGTACATCATATAAATCAAGGCTTGTAGAGCTCAATAAATACTGTACAACAGCAGCTTGAAGGATGATTTATTTGAAGTCTGAGTATACTTGATGTGGAATTAGAGTCTAACGTCAGTTTGAAGTAAATTTTTTTAGCAGAACAAAAATCTCATTTTGTTTTGAAATGCCATTCCCAGGCTGTGTCTAGATTCTGAAAGAGACTGTGACATCTATGATTAGCATAATTAATGATGTTTTTACCATGGTGTGTATTTTGTTTTCTAATAGTTATAGAAATTTAAGGAAACATTTTGGCTTCCACAAAGAAATGCAATTGAATGTAAAATATTTTCCTAAGATTGAGACTTGATTACATTAAACCAGTGGTTCCCAATGTGGCTGGTAGAATCATCTGGGGAGCTTTTGTAGTACTTGTTGTTCCCAACAAGTGTTGTTGTACAATTACAAAGTTTTAGGATTGTGTCATAAGTGTTATGATTTTGTGGTTCTGTATTGGGGACCATGGGTATTTACTCAAAATTGTATGTGTTATTGATGAATTGTATGTGCACTTGTAAATAAAACACACACACACACACACACACACACACACACACACAACATAATAAAAGAAAATCCAGAAAATTCACAAGTTAAAAGTAAATTAGTATCTCCTTCTATTCTTCAGAGAAAGAGAATTTGTTTCTGACACTCTGTAAACATACATACACCTCTTTTATTTTTAAATTTAACATAAATGATATTACATGTCATATACTCACTTTGTTCTGCACCTTGCATTTTCATGTAATATATATTTGAAAGATCTTATGACATTATTACCTGCTACATCATATTTAGTGACACAAAGATTTCCACTACAGTTATTGCATGATTTATTGACTCAGTCCCCTACCATGGAACCATTGAGTTAATTTTCCTATAAACTCACAAACAAGGCAGACGTATTAGCTGTTTTTGAGCAAATTAGGTAACATAAATTCCTAGATGTGAAATTACTTGGTCAGTGGATTTACTCCAGCTTTGGAGAGTTAGGAACTCATGAATTCTAGGTCAACCCATAATACTTACCATAATTGTAACTTTATATTAAAGTATATAATTTTTTGATTATTCTAGATCTCTAGACTAGCATTGTAGAGTCAATGAGTGAATTTTTCTTTCTGTTACTATTGTAATGCTAGAGCCTAGGTCAATGGCATAGAGTACATGCTCAATTGTTAACTAGAGAAATCTATCCTAGCCTACTCCCTTTGTTGCTGGGCTATCTAGTTCTACATATGGTGGAGAACGCATAGAATACAAATATACTTCAGGGTTTTTTTTCTTTCAATCAAAAAGACCTTTTATAATTATATATATTTCAACATAACAAAATAGGCATGATTGAAATAGGCAACAATGAAAACATGACTTTTCCCCCCTTTAGGTCAATCATACATGTGAGAAGGCTAGTTATTCTTTCTATGATGATGTAGTGTATACATCTCCAAGATTAAGTCTCCAGAATTGACTTAAATTCTGGAATTAGTGTTTAAGAAGGATAAATATTTCAACTAAGTTTTGAGGCTTTTCTGGCCCAAATCTGTCAAGAGGTACTCGTCAAACTTTAGATTCTAGACCAGGAAGGATGGGGTCTGCTTTTTTAATATGCTCCCTAAGTGCTTCTGATGTAGGTGATGATTGGAACACATTTAAAGAGTTCTGTGTAGCCAGTATTTCACCTGCCCACATAGAGTTGTTTTCTCTATTATTCTTTTTAAATTAGAAGAGATAGAATCAGTCTAAGAAAACACAGGGATAATTAATTTCAAAGCAAATACAGAGTTCTTTCATAGTTTTCCAGAGCAATAGGTTATTACATTTATGGAAAGATTTTGGTAATATGTACTCATTAAAGCATAGGAAAGCAAGAGATGTATTCCTTGAAAGGTGTATGTAAACTGAAAACTTTAGAAATTAGCTATTTCAAATATTCTAGAAGATTTTGCCATAGAAACCATTCAGTAAATATTTTGTCTACAAATAAATCACCCATCATCCTACAAATCCCACATTTTATCTGTTTTTGCATATTTAAGGCTTCTTTGTTTCAGTAGTAGTCATAGTCATAAGAGTTGGAGTGGTAGATCTTTCCTCAAAGTAAGCATAGCAGTACTGGTCGTAGTAGAAGGCAATCCATTTATAAATGTTCCATTAAAATGCAATGCATAGTAATAAACTTTTGGTTAGTATGGTTTGATTTTTAATAAACTAGAATTACCTATAATACAAAATAATTGTATTGATTTTTGAAACAGACTAAGATCTAGGAAGAATACCTATGAAGAGTGAAGTGGCCAAGGTCTCCCAGGGGCCGCAGAAACAGCTGGCACCTCTACTTCTTGCTAGACATAAAGTGCAAATGCACAGGGGATAATTCTTCTGTATCCTTCTAGGATACAGGACTGGAAGTCACAGGGAGTTGCCTGTGAGAAGGGAGACAAGTAATGGTGGTGTATATGAGGAGATTAGTTCACAGGGGAGCCAAAGATTTCCTTTTATTTTGGTTTTCTTTTCCTTCTTTTCTTTTTTGTTTAGTTTTTGGTTTTTTATTTTTGTTTTTTTGTTTTGTTTTTTTTTGGCTTTTATAAAGTGAAGCCAAGTTTTTAAAGTATACTGTGGTATGAGGTAGAACTAAGAGAAAGAGTAAGAAGCCAATACATATTTAATACTTTCCCATCAGATTCAGTTCTAGATATTTTAAGGACATGTTGAATTCTGATTGTAACTTGGGATGATTTTTTATATATTCACAGAGATTTTATATATATAATCTCTGCACTTAATTTTATTATTATTATTATTATTATTTTTAATCTCTGCACTTTAAAATGAGATGACTAAGCCTCAGAGAAGCAAAAACAAGTCTGGGTTATACAGTTATCATAAGAGTATTGATGTAATCTCATGTCCATCTGACAGAATCCAGACACTGATGCTATTTCTGCGACAACCTATTGCAGTTGTGGGCAAGTCTTACCATGAAAGGGCATGGCTCATGTGCTTCATGGTCAGTCAGTTTTGTGTTAGCTGCTGTAGTAGTGATCTCTGTTAACAAAAAATGAGTATTAATGATTTGGCCAAGAGATACGTCATCTTTTTGGGAAGTTTAGATAATCTGGAAGGGTTGTCACATTAAACACTTGTCACATTAAAAGAATTTATTAAGGGTAAAGAAATGTGATTAACAGTAGCTTTTGAGGGATTAAACCATTCTATAGAAGGTAGAGAAGAAATTCACAAAGATATCCAAAAGCCATCTTGACAAGAAAAGTGTAGAGTTCAAATATTTTGTTTATTTGTAATTATTAATGGCTCACAAACTACATACCTGGAGTACTTTGTAGAAGAGCTAAAAATGGAATACATTTTTCAAGAAAATATTAACTGCCAATGAAACGTGGTACTTTTGAGATTGTACTGGGAGTATTGCTTCAAAGACTGTAGTGCAAATTCCCAAATTCCAGGGATTCAAGAGTGTTACGTCAAATTCTCAGATAATTTTTTTTTTGTTTTTTGTTTTTTGTTTTTTTGGTTCTGCTAATGTCATTGTTCATGTTATTCCTGTGAGTTCAAAAAGAGAGAGACTGTATAGAAGTTATGACTCACTTGAGAATTTTCTTCATGGAATAAAACTCTGAACTCTGATGTAAGCCACAGTAAAGAATAGCCTGATCGGTTGTTATTGATGATATTAAAATGGGAGATGCTAGGATCTGGAATAGTTGTACCCAAGGGGGTAATTCAGGATCTGAGATAAAGCTCAAGAACAAGTGAAGGGAGAAAGTCCAATGTAGCAGAGAAAATATTCCAGCTGGAAATAATATTTTGGACTATGGGTAACTATTAAACCACCTGGGATTCTATCTCTGGGTGTCAGTTGAGTGGGTAGAGAACATCTGGAATTCTATCTCTGGGTGTCAGTTGAGTGGGTAGAGAACAGCTGGGAGCAAAGACCATTGAGGACTGAGCTGGGCAGGAAGTCATTTTTGCCGATAGGGCCTTGGATACTTGGTTAAAATCTAGGGATGGGACGTTTCTTAACATCCCAGAATCGGAGCTCTTAAGAGAAAAGCAAGTCCCAGAGGCATTGATACACTAGAACAATTATCAGGAGGTGACCTATCATCTGAACTAGGGTCCGAAGTCAGGAATGAGTCTCTAAATCAGATAAAAAAGCCAGATTGTTCCGCTAGCACCCAGAGACTGAATCCGATTTGCGGGCACAATGATTTGATCCTGAGGCCCTAGTTGCTGGGACACCCTGACCCCAAATAGAACTATTCCTCGTGTTTAAGATATTAGCTTGGGTTGCCTCCATAGACCATAAGACCAGATAGACTGAATGCATTAATGAACTTCTTTAGTATGTTTTATTTCAATTTGTAAGTATGCTGCTGCTTTCCCTTCTTTTCATTATTTATTTATTTATTTATTTATTTTATTTTGTAAAGTTTATTTATTTATTTTGAGACAGAGAGCAGGGGGAAGGTCAGTGCGAGAGGGCTAAAGGGAGAATTCCAAGCAAGTCCCGCACTGTCAATTTGTAGCCTGATGGGGAGCTCGAACTCACAAACCATGAGATCGTGATCTGAGCTGAAACCACGAGTCAGATGCTTAACCAACTGAGCCACCCAGGCTCTCCCCATCCTTCTTTTTAAAGGAAAGTATGTTATAGAATCTTGTCAAGTACTTCATTCATCAAACTTGGTTCATGCTGGCTCTCAGCTAATCCCCCAAATAAAAGAAATCTTCAGAGGATAAAGTGACTACCATTCAGCAGATTGAAATAACTGTGATACCAGTCTTTTGGCAATCCCAAAGGGCCCTAAAAATATATTGAGAAATGTGATTTTATTTTTATTTAGAATAAATGTATCTCTCCCTACCCCTTCCAATAATCCTCATTGTCCTCAATTTATCCCTCACTTTTTTCCCAGTTCAACAATGGTACCACTTTTTAAAAGGATAGCACTTATTTTGACACACAGAAGCACACATTTATATTACTTTTCTTAACAACTCTATAAGGTGCGTAGCTCAAAAATGTGTAACATTCATTGAGTCTTTTGTTGGGTGCCAGACACTATTCTAAACACTTTATACTATATTTATATAATCCTCAAAATAACCCTATTAGATGAGTACTGTTATCTCTATTTTACAAATGAGAAGCAGAGATAGGGAACTTAATTAAGGGGAGACACAAATTTAAAAAGTGGCAGAACCAAGATTTAGAATTAGGTGTTTCTCTTCTAGATTCTATGTGCTTACCTGCTACAGCCTCATTGAGGACATCGGAAATTAAATATTGGTATTCAACTTTATAAGATAAAGACCCAAGGAGGTAAAATGTTGATTTAGCTGACAGCACTGATTTGCCAGCAGACCTATAATTAGAAACTATTCTCTCAAATCATAGGCAAGCGCTCAAGCTATCAGACCATCCTCCCATTTTACATAATATTATTAGAGGCAACATGATTATCCAGGTGTCATTTCTGTATAACTGTGATAAAAGAAATTGTTGTCTGCATGTAATAGTGGCGATAAGAAATGACAGATTGAATATGATCATATTTCTCAGAGATGTAGGTTAAGCTTCTCCTTAATGCCTTTTCTGATGCTCAGTGATGTCTTGTGGAAAGCTGATGGTTTTAGTTTTCTATTTCTGTTCTTTAGTGATTATAGTTAAAAACATACATACTCTCATGGGCAGCCACACACACAGAAAGTGTGGATTCACTGAATGCTTGACATAGTGTATTTTACTGTCTGAAGGAAACCAATAGGAAATGCCCAAGTTGGTCATTATTCCAACTTGCATTGCATTCTGAGTACAAAACGCAACTTTAACATTTTAAAAAGTTAACTATCACATACGTTTAATCCTTATAAAACATCAATGAGATAACTATAGCCAACCTCCCCAAGTCTCTCACCTCAAGATAATTACTGGTAGTTATGATGGGACTGGTATCAATCCAGGACTTTTGTATCCCACCCTGATACTCTTTGCACAAAAACATGTTCTTAGCTGCTTGTACACATGTATGCTTCCTTCTCCTGGATGTTAGAGCCTCTGGTTGTAACAAACTTCTGAGGTTGTGTCAAGGTGTTTCTCTGCTGAGTTAATGGTTCTGAGAATTTAGAATGTATAAAAATCACCTGAGAGTGCTTGATTAATGATATGTTTGATCCAATCTGCAGTTTGTCCCAATGTGGGATGATCCATGAATCACATTAAGATAGTAACAGATCCTAAGTGCTCTTCTCCCTTCATTCTTTCTTGAGTGATTTATTTCATTTTTTGACTTGTGTTCCCATCTGTGTGCTGATGGTCCTAAGTCAGTGTCTTTGGGCTAGCTCTCCAAGCTTAGTCCATTATATACATTTATTCTTTCCACCATTAATTGACCCACTAATGAACTCATTCTTCAGTAAATATTGAATCAACTAGCTGCTTATTGGGATAAAGTGGTGATAACTCTTATTTGGCCTTTCTCTTTGTTAAGTGGGTGAGATGAATTTAAGCTTTAAAAAATACACTATATAATTTTAACCATTTATAGCTGCTGTAGAAGTAAATACAAAATGTTAAAAGAACATATTTTAGTTTGGAGGTTAGAGAAGATTTCCTACAGTAAATGATATTTGATCTAGATCTGAAGATTAAATATATTGAACTAAGCTAAGAGGAAGGAAAAAGAGCATTCCAGACAGAGGAAATAGCATGGACCAGGGTCTTAGGTCAGAAAATGGCTTGACATATTTGAGGAACCTAAAGAAAGCTAAATGCAGTTGACCTACATCAAGCAAGGTAGAGAATGCTGTGAGATAAATCTGGTATAGTAATCAGAGGCCAGATTTTTCTGAGTCTTACAGATCACTTGGGGATTTTGTTGTTGTTGTTTCTCTTAGTAACCATGGAAAGCTATGAAAGGGATTACTATAATGAGTTGTAGGACTTCCATCAAATAGCATATCACTCATGCCTCAGACACATCATACCTAGCACTGAACTCTCTTCTTCCTCTGTCTCCTAATCCTGCTTCTTCTCCTGGGTTTCCGGTTTCCTGTCTCAATAAATGACACCATGATACTCTTGATTGCTTGGATCAGAGAGTCATCATCTTTGGCAACTTCTTTGTCCGGATATTTGCCACCCAGGCGCCCCGAGTGTCTGACTCTTGATTTCAGTTCAGGTCATGATCCCAGGGTCAAGGGATCAAGACTTATTTAGCAGCTGAGGAAAATGAGGGTCTAGAGGTTAAGTGTTGTGGCGTTTTGTTGTGGTGGTTGTTTGTTTTGTCCAAGATCACACACTAATTGGGCTGAGGAATTTAACAGAAACAGGTTCTCCTCATGTAGTCAATTGTAAAACTACATGCTGAATTGCAGTAGAAGGATGCTGCCATTGAAATAGCTATTCTGTTAATGCTAGCATAGATGCAGTTAATAGCATAGATGCAATTATCTCAGAACCCATTATTTAATTTATAGAAAATACAAATGCAAAATACTGGATGCACTATTTACCAGTATTAGAACAAGAATCTGAAAACACAAAAAATAGAAATAGAAGGAAATCTTAAAACATTTATGAATGATGTTAGAGAAACATCATTACTTTTGATAAATCTTTTTCTTAATGTTTATTTTTGAGAGAGAAGAGAGAAAGAGAGATAGAGCACACGCAAGTGCGGCAGGGGCAGAGAGAGGGGGATGGAGGATCTAAAGCGGGCTCTGCGCTGACAGCAGCGAGCCCAGTGTGAGGCTTGAATCCGTGAACCATGAGATTATGACCTGAGCTGAAGTTAGATGCTCAACCGACTGAGCCACCCAAGCACTCCAATTTTGACATATCTAAATCCTAATTTTCTCTATTAGGTGATAAGAAAAGTGATTGTTTTGTTCACCTTTCTAACTTTGTTAGTGTTGGGGGCTGGAATGGGTCTTGCAGAATTTGACTACAGTTGTTTCCAAGCTCAATACATGCCATCATCACCTGGGTGAATTTTATACTCTATGGTTCCAGACTCTCAGTCCTGAGGATTCTGATTTATAAGTCTGGAGAAGGACCTGGAAATTTGTATTGCCACTAGGATTCCCTAAGTTTGTGAGGACCAGCAGGTTGGAGAACTAAGCCAATCCCCTTGCTTCACAGATAACAAAAGCTTAAAGCCCAGATGTTGCATTTCAGGGCCTTTTGGGGGGATGGGGGTCAGCACAGTGAGTGATGGGAGTAGGACCCAGCTCTTTAAGAAGTTGTTCCAAGCTTCAACCTCATGAAAGCTCTCACACTAAGCTGATTGAGCACTTGTGACCTATATGTTCTTTTACTGTGTATTTTTGTGGGCTAGGAAAAACATCCAACAGGAGTAAGCTCTCTAGTAAAATCTCCTATTATATATAGTGCATTGTCATCATAGGGTCATTGAATTCATTCAACTCCATGGAAAGAGCAGGAGGGAGGGAGGTTGGGAGAGAAATTTAAATAGTGCCAGTGATTATTCTTGCCAATTCATTCAAAGAGCTCCTGAGTGGACTTCTCTGGTTTGCTCTCTCTGCCACAGGAGGCTGACCTGTGCCTACTGCATCCAGCCTCCTTTGCCAGCAGGCTTCTGGTCAGCTTTGTAGGAGGTCTGATGGAAGAAGGGAAAGGAGGTCAGGGTATCTCTTCTCATTCCCTGCTTTGGTGTCTTAGCTCGGGCTGTAGCTGTGTCTCTCTGGTTCATGGCCCTGTTGGCTACCATAGCAGCTCTCACTAAGCCCTAGGTGTGCTGTTTTCTCTCCTTCATCCTTAGGCCCCAGGCACAGTAACTGTTTCCCACAATACCTAGACTCTGGGACCTTACCATCCACTATTTGTTCCCTTAACCTGATTCTCATTCTGTAATTGCCCTTTTTCTTTTTTATTTGAACCACTGGCATTCTGTTTCCTGTGTGCGCTTAGATTAATACAAGATGGGAATAGAATTACATAGTCATTCGAAAATTCCTTTATGGTGCCAGTATCCTCTTAAGCCAAAATGATTTGTCTTTAAGCATACAATGATGTGAAATTCTCTTCTGCACAATTGCTTCATTTGCATTGCACATTACTATATACGTTTTATCATTTTGAATACTGTTAATGCACAAATTTCTTGACACAAACTATACACACTGTACTTTGTGAGCCATAAGATGTTTTCAACGGTAATTTGACTACACATCCTTTCCTCCTTAGACACTGATTTCAGAACCTTCCCATGGTTGAGTGAAACTTCACAGTACATATCATAAAAAAATGTAAAGCTGTGGGGCACCTACATGACTCAGTTAGTTAAACGTCTGACTCTTGATTTTGGCTCAGGTCATGATCTCATGGTTTTTGAGTTGGAGCCTCGTGTCAGGCTCTGCACTGACAGTGTAGAGCCTGCTTGAGATTCTCCCTCTCTCTCTCTCTGCTCATATCCCATTCATATTCTGTCTCTCTCAAAATAAACTTAAGACAAAAGTTTAAAGCCGGGAGGGAGATCATAGAACCAAGGCAGAAAATGATTCATCTCATTCCCCATACCTACAATTTACTCTGTTCCAGAAGTCTCAACAAAACCTTCAAAATGCCCCACAAATGAAGGGAAATTGGTACAATCACCTTTAAGGATAATTTGACAAAATCTACCAAAGTTTTAAATAAATGTATTCTTTCTTCTATCATTTTTTCTTTTCTGAAAGATGCTTTGGATATACGTAAGACTGTTTATCTCAGCGTTGTCCTATGTAACACAGCATACGACCTAAACATCCATTGTCACTAATAACTTAGTAGGCAACCTAAACGTTCATTGTTGTATGAAACACAGTATATACAGATTAAAGATCTATTAAAAGAGACTTGTTAAAAATGTATAATATATTTAGAAAATGGATTACTCTCCTCTCGTTGTAGAGGTGCTTGAGATATAATAAGATACAAAAAAAATCCCAGATGCAGACAGCATGTTATGTCATCCTGTTTGTGAGATATATCCCTATGTTTTTCTTTTTTTAAATTATAAGCATGTATTATCTGTATGATAAAACAAACCATGTGCTATGGTGATGATAGTAAGAAATAAGACGCACCCAGTAGACACCTACTGCCAATTACTTTACTGACTTTATAGGAACTCATTATCTCCAATTAGGAGATGCCTCCTTGGCATCCTTGAAGGGAGCCCCCCTCAAATCACACTGCCCTCATTCCAACCACTTTCAATCTAAAACCCATTGCTGGGTGCCTGCACCTTTGTCACAGGAAGGAGACTCAAGCTCTGACTTTATTTACAGACACATTCCTGTGTGCACCTTACTGGGGAATGTGGAAGCTGATTTCGGTAGGTGATAAGAAGGTTTTCATCATCTACAATGTCAGCGATACAAATGAGAATGTATGAGAGCATTATTCCAGGAAGTGGAAAAAGGCCAAGACAATACTCCAAAAGCCTGAGCAGAGAGGTTTCACACAGAGGAAAGGTGTTAAATCAAAGAGAGCAGGGTTTACATTCTTAGATGAAGCCATTGGCTGCCAGAAAGAGATAGAAAAGATGAATATGTGCTCATAAATTCTTCTATCTTAAAAGGCAGTTTGGGAAGTAATACTTCAGCGATTTTGTAGGCTGGCCATCTGGGACTTGAGGTTGTGAAGAATTATTGCCATGCTAGGGCCTTGCAAGCCAAGTTGAGAGCTTTGTCTTCAGACCACAGCCCGCTTCCTTTTCAGGGACAGTTGTTTGTATCCACCTTCAGTCTTTTATTCGTTCCTCAAGAAACTTAGAACCCTAAGTATTTGCCTGTAAATGCTAAGTGAATAGTGAGAGAACACTTACAAGGGAAGTCATGGGGATGTCTTGTATAAATTGGACAGTTATCTTTTAAAGTGAACACTACATCCCAAAACAGCCCAAACTAATTTCTAGTGTTAGAAATTAGGTTAGTTGTTACTCTAGCAAACAGACAATCTGCTACTGTATTTCAAATGTTTATAGGTGCTACCATAATTAATACATTATAAACTCATTTCAGGGGCATCTGGGTGGGTTCAGTCAGTTAAGCATCTGTTTTGGCTCAGGTCACATCTTGCAGCTCGTGGGTTCAAGCCCTGCATTGGGCTCTGTGCTGACAGCTCAGAGCCTGGAACCTGCTTTGGATTCTGTGTCTCCCTCTTTCTCTGCCCCTTCCCCATTCACACTCTGTCTCTCTGTTTCTAGAAAATAAACATTAAAAACAATTTAAAAACCTCATTTCAATGTATAATTGAAAGTTGTTCTTGCTATAATCAATAGATGCTAAGATAGCCAAATAGTTAGTGATGTTTTCTGATTGCTTACCCAATGGCAAGCATTGTCATTATCCTTTTGGATATATACTGAGATACAGGCATTTTTTTGCACAATGATCCAGTGAGGAAAATACAATTATTACCTTAACTTTATAGCTGAAGAAGGCAGGGAATAGAGAGCTTGCCTAGAGCACATTAGGAAGCAACTGAGAGTGGAACACCTTGGTCTTTTTGAACATAAAATGCTTTTATCCACTTCACCCCAGTGACTAAAAGTACAACTACTATTGAAAGGGAAACCTGCAAAATTATATGAATGCTAGAAAGAGCTGCCAGTACTCAAAATAGCTGGAAAAGGCGATGTTAAACTTGAGCCAATGATTTCTCTTTCAAGAAGCATTCCAGGATTAGGAACACTTTTAAATAGAAAGCACAAAGAGTACCAGGCCAGGTCTCCACTGAATGCTAGGCCCTTTGGTTAGCCCAAGCAATATAAAAGAAATCACATTGTCTTCACACCAGGCTCAATTTCTTGGCAGTTCTGCCTTTCATGTGAGCAGAGTGGTCCGCTTTTGGTGACCTAAGTAAAGTAAGGGCAGAAGGTTCATTAGTTTAGTGATTCTCTTTACTGTACCCAGGATCCTTTGATCTGAGTCATTGGAATTTTTCCAAGTTTGTGCAGTTATAGAAATTCAGAGTTAAAAAAACTTTGGAAGTCCTTCATTTTGTTCTGGTTTTCTAACACCTCACATTACCACTTGGAAAAGTATTTTGGGGGAGTACATCCAGCAAAATCTCTTGTGGTTTTTTATGTGTCCTATTTTTTCCCCCAAAAAAACCACATTGTATGAAATTTGAAAACTGCAAAAGAATCTCTCTTCTTTTACCAAAACATGGGAAATATAAAAGTGAACCAGTTTCGTGTGTGTGTGTGTGAAGACAACTTTTGAGCAAGAAAATTCTATTTACTTATATTGGTTTGACATTAATATTCAATTTCTTAATTTTTTAAAATATAGTTTTTCTTGTGCTTATAAGATCAATCTGTATATCTTATTCTATTTATGGATATAGTAAAAATCATTTGTCAAAATCAAGAAGGTTTTGAATTAATATTGGGTTCCATTTACAAATGAGGTTAATTATTTAGTTTCAAACTTTTTGAATTGTATGTATACATTAAAATGTTTGGTTTCCTCTTTGAGAAGTTTATTTAAAATTTTTTTAAAGTTAAATTTTATTTTTTAAGTTTTTTAAAAGTTTTTTAAATTTAGTTTTGACAGAGAGAGAGCAAGCAAGTGTGAACTGGGGAAGGGCAGAGAGAGAGGGAGACACAGAATCCAAAGCAGGCTTCAGGCTCTGAGCTGTCAGCACAGAGCCCAATGCAGGGCTCAAACTCTCGAACTCTGAGATCAAGACCTGGGCCGAAGTCAGAGGCTTAACCTACTAAGCCACCCAGACACCTCTCCTCTTTGAGAATTTTAATTGATAAACAGAACCTTTCCAAGTAATTAAGTAGTTCTTTAAAATATAATAAGTTAAACTTAAAAACAAGGTGAATATTAAGTTCTCTTATACATCCCAACAATGCTTAGAAACTTAATTAAATTCTCTTTGAATGAGATCACAATTCCAAAATTAATTAATAGGCTTAAATTTAGAATCCTGAGGCTTATATGTTAGCTTAATAAATTGTCTTAAGTATTTCTAATACTTTACCCGATAGAGACAGATTTTTCCATTTATACAAAATCATTTTCCTGAACTCAATATATTATTTTCTATTTATAGATTTATTTTATCATCTCTATGCTAAGTTCCAGGCATTCCCTTTTAAGGTCATTTGAGGTTACAAATCAGTGGGCAGTTTGGGGTCTGGATGTGGTCTTTGATTCTCCCTGTGTCTCTTATTTACAAACTGACAGCCTGTTACAGTTGCTGTAACAACAGAGACTGTGTCCTTTAGAGGACTTTGTCATCTCCAAGGTTCAGACCATTGTTATGTAATATTTCTATCTGCTCCTATTGGGATTTTTTTTAATTCTCTTTTTGGCTGGTTTAGGTTTTACACTTATTTAATTCTCTTAACATATTTTAATGGTTTCCCATCTGGCTCAAAACATATTTTCTTTGTATGCCATCAAATATTTTACACACATACGTAATACATTTGAAATCTCATTTCACTTTATTGCTCATTTGTATTGTTGAAATTCGATATACTTTTCATATTGTTCTTGCTGGCTGAGCCACAATGAGCTAGAATGACATGGCATTGGATACTGTATATCCTTTCCGTCTTTGGTCTACAGACATAATGCTGAAGTCAAATAAATTAACAGGCAGAAAAATAAACACCATCTAGAATCCTTCACCAGAAACTGCTATTTTTGATTTTAAGCATATTCTCTTTCAGTATCCCTAAGGTTAAAGTGTTTCAGGGTTCAGGGGCACCTGGGTGGCTCATTCGGTTAAGCGTCTGACTTTGGCTCAGGTCATGATCTCCCGGTTCATGGGTTCAAGCCCCACATCGGGCTCTGTGCTGGCAGCTCAGAGCCTGGAGCCTGTCTTTGGATTCTGTATCTCCCTCTCTCTCTGACCCTCCCCTGATCACACTGTCTCTATCTCACTCTCAAAAATAAATTTTAAAAAACATTAAAAAGTTTTTTAAAAAGTGTTTCAGGGTTCAGTTCTTGGACTCTTTTTTTTTTTTTTTTCTATTTACACTTGCTTTTTAAGCAATCCCCTTTTGTCCACTGATTTTAGATACCACATCTGTGCTGATGACAGTCACTTTTATATCTTGGACTACAGACCTTTTCCCCAAACCTTAGACTGTTGTGATCCAACTGTTATTTGACTGCTAGAATCTAACTAGAATCTAGTTTAGAATCTAACTTCTTCTCACATATCTGCCGCCAGCCATTCTTGCCCCTACTGTGTGCCTCTACCATCTCTGCCCTGGGTAACTGCAGCGGCCTCCAAACTCACCTCCTTGCTTCTGCCTTTGACCCTTACTAGTAGCCAGGGTGAGCCTATGAATCTTAGAGTTTGTCATCATAGACAAAAATCGTAATTTGCTACAGTGGTCCCTCATTTTATTTCTAGGTAAGAGCCAATCCCCTTACAGTGGCCCTATATCTTTTCTTCCTGTTGTGTCTCCAAACTCTTTGCCTATTGCCGAGCCCCTCACTTGCTTGGCTTCAGCCACACTGGATTCTTTGTGTTCCTCTAATTCACCTGAGCATTCCTGCCTCAGGGTATGGTTTAGGCTTGTCTTCTCAGACCTTAAGGGAAAGTGAATGCAATGAGATTAATTGATTAATTAATTAATTAATTTGCAACGAGTTTATTTTAAAAATGATGCCAGGCTAACACTTTGTAAAAGAGAAGAAATGAGTTAGAGATGGGAAGGGAGACGATAAAGGGTGTGCTACTGCTGTGGCCAAATGGATCCAACCCCTCTGAGTCACTTTAGGACCTAAGTACTTAAAGTATTAGCTGTGAAGCAGCAGCACTGGCATCGCCTGCGAGTTTGTTGAAATGAGAATCTCAGACTCAAGACATACTGGATCAGAATCTGCATTTGAACAGGACTCCAGGTGATTCATAGGTCCTAACTGCCAGCTGAAAAACACTGCTCTAGGAACTGATGTTGAATATGCCTCAGAGTTATCCCACTGAAGGGCAGGGAATCTGGAAGTGTTTATTCATCAGCATCTTGGCTGTCATTGGTCAAGTTCTGGTTTCAAAACCATTAACTCCCAATTGTCTCATGTACTGACAGAGCATGCTATGGAACCTTTGCTCTAGCTGTCCTGTTAGCCTGCAGTGCTCTTCGTTCAGGTATTCACATGGCTACACCTTCTATTTCCTCTAAGGCTTTGTTCAATTCTTACTCCCAGTGATGTTTTCTTCTATTTAATTTCGCAAATTGCAAATTCCAAAACGGAATTCCCAATTCTCATTGTTCTGTTCTTCTCTTAGAAAAATTCAATTGTACTTATCTTTGTAATTCACTGTATAAGCTATTTACTTACTATGTTCAATGTTTTCCTGTCCCACTAGAAAGTTAGCTTTATCACAGCCGTAGAGTTTGTCTGTTTTGCTTGCTGATCTGAATAAATAAATGTCTGTATTTTTAAAAATAAATAGTATATATAAAATTTTATATTCTACATTTTGTAGCATTATATCATAAATTTCTCTTATCATGAAAATTCTAAGTAAATGTCATTTTTATTGTCTGTCAAATATTCCATTGCTTCTATAAAATATAAATTCTTATAGCATTTGGCATTTAGGTTGTTTTTTTGATGATTATAAATTATGCTGTCTTGAGGTTCTCTGTGCATAAATCTGTTTCATTAGAAATATTATATCTCTAGAATGGATTCATGGTGGTTAGAATATTGAGTCAAAGGCTAAACATTACTATCAAGACTCTTGATAAATGCATACAAAATATCTGTAACCATCAGTAAATAAATATACCTGAATCATCAGACCTTTTCTATCAACCCGAGACAGTGTAGCATAGTGGTTAAGAGCATGTGTTTGGAGATAAGCTGGCTTAGCTTGGAAGTCAATCATAAGGCAGTTCTCTGACTTATGAGGTGTGTGATTTGGACAAGTTACTTCACTTATCTGCACCTCACTTTTCATTTGTTAAGTGGGAATGATGAAAACAATATTACTTACCAAATAGGGTTGTTGTAAGGATGAAATTAGCATAGGTAAAGCACTTAGATGAGTAGCTGATACATGATAAGCACTATGTAACTGTCAGCTATTTTATATTGAACCCTTTTTAAATTGGTAAGTGAATGAAAGGTACTTTGCTTTTGCCTTATTTGTATTTTGAAGTTGCATCCTGAAGAAGTTGAACATTTCTCTTTATATTTGGTATTTGTATTTTCTCTTTTGAGAATTTTATGTTCTCCTAGTATTTTCTTATTGGTTGACATAGTAAGGATATTATTCTGTTACATTGGGGCAAATACTTACCTAACTAAAGTTTTGCTGTTTAACTATTTATCTTTGCTATCCATAAATTATATGTGTTATATGATGATATGTTATTTTCCTTCATCATATCTTCATTTTAAAGTGTAGATTTTCCTTATTCAAAAATCAGAGAGATGTTTGCCCACATTTTAGATTTTATTTGTATTATTCTTGGCTTACTTTTCACTACTTTTATCTCCCTAAAATGCATTTTAGTTTTTTTAGGAGCTAAATTCCAATTTAGCTTTTATTTCCAAATAGCCTACTATTTCTGAGGAAATTTGAATAAGAACAGAAAAGAAATTGGGCCAGTTCACTAATTCTTGCACCAGAAGCTGTGGTGACTTGAACTTTCATAGGAAAAGTCATTTTGAACATTTTTACAGGAGTCTCCCCATACCCCTCATGGTTGCTATGCAAAATCCCCCATAGCATTGCTAACTAACAGGGATTAACTCTGACTTTCTGAGAGTTGAGACAGTAGTGTGCAAAGAGTTTTTACTTGAGGGCAGGTTCTGACAGAGTCTATGGAACAAGTGATCTCTAATACACACAAAACACCTGGCTTCATATTTGTCTGAAGATACTGGTGTCATTTGATGTCATTTGTCACAGGAGGCCACTGTTGGGCACAGTTTTGGGTAATGGAATATTTCTGACACTTCATCCCTACGAAGTTGTCTGTCCTGGGAGCGAAGTGCTGTCGTTGGTAAAAGGGATTATTTGATAAGGTTTATGGAGACTTCACTGTTTCAAAATCTGGTTCTGTACTTTTCAGTTTAACATGATGGAGTTGGGGTTTGTCATTATAAGAAATCACAATACTACAGAATTAGGCATTTGAGCCCTAGCCCCAAAAAATTGCTGGAAAATTTTTTATGTTCTAAAACTTTGACCATTGGTATAAAAAATTGAATGAAAATACATTGGAACTTACTGATAAATTGTGAACTTATCATTGAAAATACAGTTCTGTAGGTGACACCTTAACCACTATTTTTCACCGGTAACATATGAGGATGCATATTTTGTCAGAGCCTTGCCAATAAGGTGTGCTGTCGAACATATTTTGTTTGACATAGATATGCCCATCCATAGGTATGACATATTTTATTTTCATTTTCATTCATATTTCAATACCATTTAAATTTATATTTCTCTTATTGTGAATAAACATAGGCATTATTTTCACATATTTAAAAGTTATTTTTATGGCTAGTTTCATAAACTGCCTATGCATATATTTTCTCTCTTTTTTTTTTTCTATTGGCTTTTTCCTTCAATTTTTAATAGTATTCCTTATGTTGATTTTTAGTTCTTCAGCTGTGGAATATGTTGCAAATCTTGTCTCCTAGTTTTTCCCTTTATTTTGCTTACTATGATTTCTTTTTTCATATCAGGATTTCATATTTAGTCACATTTATCAATCTTTTATTACATCTGGATTTCAATCATAGTTAGAAAAGTTTTCCTCATACCCACGTTCTAAACGAATAGACTCATGTTTTCTTCCAGTAGTTTTATGATTTCATGTATTTCATTCGTATTTTTGACCCATTTAGAGTTTATTCTAGTATGTGGTATGAAGAATGGGTCCAATTTTACCATTTTCCAAATCACTGTTCAGTGTCCTAATACTAATTATTTAAGAGTGTATATACATTTGTACTTAGTGGATTGAGTTGACATCTTCATAGTATACTATACTAAATTTTTATTTGTTTTGTAGCTTATTGTCTCCTATTGTTTAGTTTGTCTATTTATGTACTGTCTTTTAACCATAGAGGCTTTGGAACAAGTGATCTCTGGCCAGGTAGCTGTATACTCCATGGTTTAACATTTTCTGGCTTTCTATTCTATTTCTACATATTTTTTCTTACATAAGAACTTTAAATCCAGCTTGTTGATTGATCTATTGAGAGATGATAAATGATGTGTTAATGGTGTTGAGATGTACTGTCCAGAAAGAAGGGATGCTTTTCTGTTTGTTAAACTCTATCTTAAATTTTTGTATTTAACTCTTCCATGCTAAATTTCATTTTAGGGGTCATTTTCTTCCTTGGATGGTAAATGTTAAGCTTTATTACCACCCCCTCTGCCATCCCCCACTTTGTTTTCATTTTGATTTATTTGCACTTAACATTTAGGACATGTCTTCAGTGTAATTGCTTATTCAATGTTACAGTTATCCAGTGATAGAAATAAGATGCTCAGTGAAGTGATTAATGTCTAAATGAAAGATATAGAAAATGAGATTTTGAAATCCAGTTGACTTTTAAACTCTAATCCTTAAGCTGGACTGTGTTTTAGAAATTTCAGACTGATTGGTACCAAGATGCTAATATGAACGTCATAGGTCTATTTAGCTTGAGTGTCACATTCTTTATAAAACTTAAAGAAACATTAGCTTCCCTGCCTACCTATGATTTGATGGCTCCCTTCTCTGCACCTCCACTTACCTTACAGATAATATACTCAGAGTACCCACCGTCTCTTTTATTTTTGTCACTCACTATCTCTTAAACTGCAAGCTCCTGGATGTCAACGACTGATTTGTCTCTATGTTTTCCTATCACAATGCCTGTCTTAGGACTTGACCTAAGCAGAATTTTATTTTGTGAATAAATTTAAACATTATGAATCTAAGGCTTTGTACCTTAAAAATGTTTATGCTGTTGCAGAATTAAAAAGCTAAGTCATTAAACTGAATGTTCAGCATTCACTCAGTCTTTATAATTTAAATATGGATATGTGATCCAAATTTGAGAGATTTTCTTCACTTCTTATTAACTTTCCATTTACTCTGCCAGTTTCTTTAATGCACTAGGTAAACTATTTTCAGTCATAAAGGCATGTCACAATATCAATTATTTACTTCAAATATGTATTTTCCTTTTATACACTGCCAACTAGATGAGAGTCCAAATGAGATTTTTAAGAAGATATTTAGTTTTTGGTTTTTATTTTATCTTGTTGGCTCTTGATGAATGCTAGGCTTAAACCCAATTGACTTTTGCACATTTGACTTTTATTTTTCTTTAATGCTCATGATGTCTGCTGCCCAGTGATTTGGATCAACTATTGCAACATCTGAACCAACTGTGGCCTGTACTCTTTGATCAAAATCACTGGATTGTTGTTTTTTTATTTTTATTTTTTTTTACTTTCTTGCTTTATAATTATAGTCTAAAGATAAACACGAATAATTTTAGGGGTAGAACTTGGCTTTTCTACACTGCAAGAATCACTCTGTCTACAAAGGCAAATTGACTTGATTAAATTCATTAAAATATGGTACCATACCATTAATTTACTGTAATAAATTTTCATACCTCGCTTCTAGGTTGGTTAAAGCAAGTCATCGGTAGTAGATGAACAAAAGACAGATGGAAAAATCCCAGTTTTGTATATTTGGGTTTCCTTGAACACTAAATTAGCTCCTTAGGAGTTGTTCCTAACCAACTTGATTATTATATTTTGTCCTATCTTTTTTCCTGTCATTTCTTATGTAAAGTTATACCAAACTAGCCATTCAGTTATCCTTGGGGAAATACATTTCTTAAGATTTTATTTTCTTATGTTCCTTTTTTTATATGTACTGTTATGAAACATTCATGTGAGTACTATTGTTGTATTGGTGACAGACATTTATTTGGGGCTTCAAGCTGATCAACCTAAGGTATTTGAGTCTGTAACCATGTCTAGACAAAATGCAAATATGTGTTTTTTATTTTTTTTTCTTACTGCCACTAAGCATTTGGAAAGTGCTACATACTTCTCTGAGTTAATTGTTTTACAGAATTAATTTTCAGGGCTATTAAGACATCTTTGCATTAGATGGTATTTCATTTCTCAGGATGAATTTATTCCTACATACATTTTGTAGGGAAACATTGATAGAGTCAATCAAATAACAGGGTGGAACAGAATTAAGGTGACACTAATAGAAACCAAAAGGATAGGAAACTGAAATATATGCTTTGCTTTCAATAAGTACAATTTATAACTGGCACCAAGGAATCTTTGCATAGCTGAATGATGGAAGAGGAGAAATCTACAAAACAACTATAGGAGATTTGTTAGTGGTCTCCTCCACCCATTGGACACCTTTCTTCAGTTTCTTTGAATCTCTATATTGTTTCTCTAGTAGAAGGAATAAGCATGGTGCATCTGAGGACAAGCTAGAAAAGTCAGGGAGTTCACATCTGAGGATTAGCTCTTAACTAATGACTGGAGGGAGTTGGCAAATATGTCCCCCAACTTCTGCACACTTTGTTGGGACAGCTCTGAGGTGTGCTCTGTAGGTGGTCTGGAGTTCCCTAGTTGTGTATGGGGCTAGATTTTTTGTGTTGGCTTTTTTCCTTTCCCTTTCTCACTTTCCCAGTCCTCTGTCACTGCTTTCTAGGATTGCCTCCCAAATAAACTGCTGATGCTTGCAGCCTACGTCAGGGCCTGATTTTGAGAGAACTCAAACTGAAATGGTGACTGATGACTGTATTCTCTCAAAAGGAAGAAAAGTAATACTCTACTAAGTACATTTTTGTTGTATAAACAGAAGAAATACTTTCTTTTTTCCTCTAAAAACCTTACTTACCTTTTCCTTAGAGAAAAGATTTTTTTCCACTAATTAGACCACTGCCTAATTTCTCTTAAGACCAGATCTGTCTCTCTCTCTCTCTCTCTCTTTCTGTCTTTCTCTGTCTTTCTCTCTCTCTTTTTCCTCTAGTAAACTACGTTAAGATACAAAGACCAGCCTAAAGGCCTTTGAGGAAGTATGCAGACCTGCCTTAGAGGCAGGACGAATCAAGAAGGAAGAATAGAGTGGGAAGTGAATGAGGCAGAGACCTTTTCATCCTTCCATCTTACTACAGATGCCAGTGAAATCAAGGTCATGAATGTGTATACATTAAACACACACACACACACACTTACACACACACTTACACACACATCTCAGAATTTAGGCCACTTTTACTTTACACCAGTAACTTGATTCTTAGTTTATGTCAAGGTGGGGAATGACTCAAACAACTCCATATGCCTTTTAACAGTTTTCATTCTTGTGCTACTCTCCTAAAAACTTAGAGGTCACACAATTCTAAAATAATACGGTTCTTCACTCCTAGCCCCCAACTCCATTTTCCTTCTACTTTCCCTGAAGCTCAGCTTCCAGAAAAAGCAAAATTCCCCTATTACTAATAGATTCATGCTCTTTCACATCTCTATATTATTGAGCATGTCCTTACTTCCTTTGGACTATTCTTTCTTTTGCATGTGGAAGAGAAGTTTAATACAAGGAAGTGATTCTTAACATGTTGTCCTTGGGCCATCATCATCATCATCATCAGCCTGTTAGAAATGTAAAATTTTGCCCTCACCCAAACATACTGAACTAGAAATTCTGGAGATGGAGCCTAGCAATCTGTTGTTATTGTTGTTGTTTTGCAGTCTGTGTTTTAACCAGCCTTTCAGGTGATTGTGACCCACCATCAGATTTGAGGACTACTTTTATAATGATTGACAACTACAAATATTAGGAATGGAGACAAGGTGACCCTGCTATGGTTTGGTATAAGGCTAGACATCCCACTTGTTCTACCCCAAAACCCTCTCAAAAGATACAAAATTAATTGGGAAAGCTGACTAGTCTTGATTCAGGAAGTTAGTGAGAAGGAGAGAAGGGATACACGGACACACACACATACACAGTCTCTCTCTCTCTCTCTCTCTCTCACACACACACACACACACACGCACACACGCTTATTCCTATCAGAGATAGGCATGGGGAATTGTAGTAGGGATGGATTAAGAGAAAATGTGTGGTTTTGTTTGTTTTTGTTTTATTTTCTCCTTCTTGGAAAAGAGAGAATACTTTCCTTTCCTGAAATATCTTTTCCATGCTGATTGAAGTTTTACCAAGTAGAGTTAATAAGAAAACATTTCTGAGTACGTTGAAAGGTATAGAGGGAAATGATTAGTCATAAACTTTTTTTTTAATTTTTTTATGATTCTTTCTTTTTTTTTTTTTTTACAAATAGTTTATTGTCAAATTAGTTTCCACATAACACCCAGTGCTCATCCCCACAAGTGCCCTTCTCCATGCCCATCCCCCCCCCCCCCCCCCATCCATCAGTCCTCAGTTTTTGTCAGCATTCAAGAGTCTCTCATGGTTTGCCTCTCTCCCTTTCCCCCACCATTTCCCCGTTGGTCCTCTGTTAAGTTCCTCCTATACGTGCACACATATGATATTTGTCCTTCTCTGCCTGATTAGTCATAAACTTAATGTGAATTAGCTTAATTAGCTTTCATTCTAACCTGGCTGAGATGCCTAAAGAAAATGAGAGTTTTGAGTTAGGGAAAATGTAATTCAAAAGAAAAAAAGACATACATGGAGATGAGTAGGAAGTGTAGGCCTTCATAAGGAAGAGGAAAGGTGATAGGGAAGGATTTAGGCAGTTAGAAGCTTTACTGATTTTGCACAGGCCACCCAGGGGGAGAAAGGAGGAGCTGAAGGTATACGGCAAAACAATACTGTCTGTTTCTCACTTTTATTTTAGCTTCCTCCTGGAAGCCATTATCTCTCAGTCAAGGATAGCTGGGGTTTTTTGTTTGTTTGTTTTTCTTTTTTAAAACATCCCTCCTTCCTTTCCTATCAGTCATCTTCATTCTTCTGGATTCAGGAGATAGGAGTGTATGGGAACAAACTCGTATTTTTCTGGCAGCAGCATAGCTGAAAAAATGTTAAAGGGGAGTCTCTCATGAATGAATTCAAGGTAACTGATAAATGCTACAACAATAACTTGACCTTTAAAACATGACCACTCTTGGGATGCCTGGGTATCTCAGTCAGTTAAGTGTCTGACTTGGGCTCAGGTCATGATCTCATGGTTTGTGAGTTCAAGCCCTGTGTCTGGCTCTGTGCTGACAGCCTGCAGTCTGCTTTGGATTCTGTGTCTTCATCTCTCTCTGCTCTTCCCCTGTTCACACTTTGCCTCTCTCTCTCTCTGTCTCTCAAAAATAAATAAACACTTAAAAATTTAAAAATAAATGACCACTCTTGGTATTAAGTATGTGAAAGAAATGCCGTACTCCCATTGAGTTCCATAAACATTTTATGGGTGTGCAGAAAAATGGTAATGTGATCCACCAGAGATAACACAGGGACTACCAAGATGGAAGATACAGGGCAGCCCCAGAGGCTGCCATTGAGGAAAAGGGGGAAGGGCAATAGACAAATAAGAGTAGTACAATCTGAAAATAAGGGAACTTAAGGGAAACAAAGGGCAACCAGAGTCTAATGGAGAGAACAACCACTTTTGCCTCCCATGAATTTCTGAGATTGGATCCAGAGCCTGGTGCAAAAGTAGCCGGATGAAGAGGACTTGATGGGTTTTGTGTCTAATTTCTCACTAGCTCCCTGCCTCAGTTTCTCTCTTTCCTTTAGATTCTTAATGTATATGACTTTTTGTGTCTAATTTTTGGTGAAATTGCTCTCACAATAGATTCTTAGCCTTCAAAGTTGAGGGTCACAGAATTATTTAAGGATGCTACCTCAAGGTTGCAGGGCTATTTCGCAGGGATTCATGGCTCCATGATCTTACCATAATTTCATTTCCATTATTTCTACCTGTAAGTAGACCTACTAGCTGTACATAGATGTCAGTTTGTTGCTACCAAGATTTCACAATTTTTTTTATTTTTTAATAATTTTTATTTTTTAAAGCTTATTTATTTTTGAGACAGTGAGAGAGAGCATGGGTGGGAGTGGGGCAGAGAGAGGGAGAGGGAGAGAGAGAATCCTAAGCAGGCTCCACCATTGTCAGTGCAGAGTCAGAAGCGGGGCTCAATTTCATGAACCATGAGATCACAACTTGAGCAGAAATCAAGAGTCAGATACTTTACTGACTGATGAAGCAGTAAAGTACCCTACTAACAAGATTTTAAAGCAATGTTCACATCCTCGAAGCTTCAAAAAATGCTTATATTTCACTTAAGTAGACCATGGTGAGTCCTCGCCTCACTTTATAAGTTAGTGTAGGGAGCTGGCAGTTCAATGCCTCAAATTTTCATTGTTCTCTGCTTAGTTAAGATCAGCAGAGAATGGATTAGTATCAAGACTGCACAGTTTCATTCAATATGCAGGTGGGAACAGTGAATCAAATTCAGTGTGGCTGATTTCCCAAGAGATGATGCTAACATGAACCAGAAGCTCATTCAGAGGAATGAAATGGAAATCTTCCAAATACATATTTACTCACATTCTTCACTTCCCTCTCTTATTTCCTGTGCTTCTTGCTCCTATGCACTCAGTGTATCAGCAGGAACCACCACCTAAAAATCTTGTTAGGAGAAGTTAAATAGGAACATCCAGGGGTACTGTTTAATTTCCCTTTAGGAAACAGGCTGTAATTGAGGAATCTCTATCTCTTTGGACGTGCTTGCCAGAACCTTCGAGGATTTAATTTGCTGTTGTAGATTGTCACCAAGTTAAAAAGCTTTCATTGAAGAAAGTCCTGTATTCAGTTCTCAAAATTGGACAGGGGTGAGAATTTTTGAAAAGTGAAATATGTAAATAAATACATTAATTCTGCAAGGGTTTCTAGCTGACTAATACTCTTATTATAGAAAACTGCCCGGATATATGATTCATTCACCCCAATTTCATAGTACCATTGGAATTTAGAGCTAATATTTAGGCCTCCCAAATAGAGGTGCAAACCACAGTGTTTTTCTCTAAGCTCTGGACTGACTGCAATATGCATGTTAATTGGCCTGGCTATACAGGAGTTCATCTTCTAGCCTGGGTCAGAGAGAGAAACATCAGATAGTCGGGAAAATCCTTAGGGGCTCTCCTCCCCATTGGTGGCTTGCCTTCCTGGTCCTAGCAAGGACAGCAGCTCCAAGATATGTTCTCCAGCTCCTCCTAGTCCTCTGCTGTTTCTGCCTTTGATTTTTCAACAGTCTTGGCTTCCCTAGGTTCCCTACACTGTCCTCTGTTTTGCTTTTTCTGCATTACGTGATTTATGTTGCTACCCCTCACTGTTTACCATTTCTTCACTGCTCCCTTTTAAATCTAAGACTATTTTTCTATAAAGATGGGTCATGCCAGGATGACTCAGAATATTGCACTTGAGCGAGCCCCTTCCTCACTGTCTGGGTAATGCTGGTAAGCTGCTATAACAAACAATGCCACAATTCCAGTGGCTTTACTGAAGTGGTTCCCCGCCCACCCCCTTGTTCAGATGACAGTTCATTATAGATTATGAGGCTATCTTCCAAGTTGGACACAGCATCTGGGCAATTTCTTTAGGGTGGCTTCACCATCTTAAGAGTCCTTTACTTCTAGGTAGTGAGAGAAAGTCAGGGGCCTCACAGGAACTTTCAAGATCCAGTCCATTGGGGCAGAGTTAATCCCAAGGCCCCAGTCTAACTGGAAATGAGACTACTTCGTATGTGCCTAGTAAGAGAAAATCAATGAACATCAACTATTCTCTACTATACTTGTCACCCAATGATTCAATGACTCTAATAAGGGAAGTAATATTAAGTGATTATAATTATCAGCCAAGGGGAAAAAAAGAAAACACAGTTTGAAATTATTTTCTCTTGAATGATTAATTAACCATACCCACAAATTTTACTCTCTATCTGTATGAACACCCATGCAAAGTTGTGAAGAATTTCTCTATGTGTAATTATAACTTTTTATGCTTACGTTCATCACAAGCATACAGGGGGAAAAAGGCCTTAATCCATTCAGCAAAGTCAACCCCAGAGTAGTTTGGGGAAAAGTTTATTCCACTTTTATGATTAGTAGTAAAAGATATGGATCATCTAATTGAATAAATAGGTAGTTGTAGATTTACTAAGGTTCTACCTAAGGCTCTCTCTGTCTTGTCACTAGATAAAAGCTAATTTCTTTCCCTTCCTCTGATGATTAATAAACCTGAGGTAGTCTTTTGTAATCCTTTCCTAATAGTGTTGGGGGTTGTGTTAGTTTAGAACCATCTCATCTTGCACCAAGTCTTCAAACCTTTTTTCTAGGCTTGGAAGTTTCTGTTCAAATGCAATGTTATCTGCACACTTATTATGGTAAATAGCCATGGAGAGAGGTGCTGGGAGCCAAGGATCTCATTTAGCCTCCTAACTGCAGACCCACTCTGGAGCACTCCATGGAAACAGAGGCCCACTGTACTGAGATTTGAGATGTTGAGGGGGTGTTATTCTGTTTATCTTCATTTCCAGGAAGTTAATGACCAAATCAACAGGTCATTTCTTTCCTCTAAGAAGTAGAAACCAGAAATGAGGCCAATGGGGGTATTTGAACCCTCAAAATTAAGGAATAGGGGAAAAAAGGCCTAGACCTGTTAGGGTCAGGACATCCAATAAGTTTTATCTAGTATTCCGGAAGGCAGAGCCTCTCTCACGGAAATATCTAAATTTTATCTTTAGCATCTAGAGCATCTAGGCATTAATGGTGAAGATGAATATAGACTTTTGTTTTTAGTTGTTTTAAATCTAGGCAGAATAGATTTTGCCGTGCTAATTCAGGGTGTTACCATAGTCACTCCATCTAATGCTTGTTTTGACAGTCTTTTTAAGCTTAGAGTCCTGGCCGATGCTGATATTTCTCACGGTAAGTGGGTTTCTGAGACTAAGACAGTAATTCTTCCCTATGCCCCTGTTTAATTCAATTTAATGACTGTTCTCTTAATCGTGGCTGAGTATTCCTGAAAGTGATGTTGTATCAAGTAATTACTTTTACCTCAAGGAAAACTGGATTGCCTTCACATAAACATTATTGAGTATTTATATCAATGCCATATTTAAAATGCCTTTCTGTCATTTATTTTATCTTCTGAGAGAACAAGTGTGTCTGTTAGGTTGTCTTTTAAGGCAAAACACTCCACACCTAATTTTGGATTCTATATTCTTTAATTTAATTAACATGTTATAAAATTGTTAAATATTTGACTTTCTTCAATTGATTAAAAAATTTGACCTTTCTCCCAGAGAAGGAGAATTCATTATTTCATCAATAAGTCCTGCTGTGACAAGTAAAGTTTAGCCCAATGAGGACTCGTTTGAATATTGTATTAGGAAGTAGCTATAAACTATGTAGACAAAATAAGACAAAAGAGAAACTGAGATTTTGTATCTTTGATAGGTACATCTTTATGAAAGATGATAGTAATTTCACAATGAATTCAATGTTTGTGTGTGTCTAGAGTTACTAGGGGATATTCAGACTAATCTGTCACTAACCCTCTGATCTTGGGTAACTCATAAGTCCTTGCACCTCATCTTTTCCTGTTGAGAATGACGATAATACTCCCTGTGCCCGACAGGTGTGGAGGGTTGTGAGACATAATAAAATTGATCCATGTAAACATACACCTGTTAGAGCACCTACAGCCTGGCTCTTTTCTTAAATTAAGGAATTATAGTAACATTGCCATGAAATACAGGATGTTCAACTCAGTTGTGCATAAAAACACATAATCAATGCTTGCTAAATCAGCTATCCCTAGATTGGGGTCTTGTGAAACCGTAAATAGCAGTCTCTATTGCTTTCCAATGGCTAGAGAAATTTCCTCCTCTGCCTTTCCCCCTCGTTACCTACATTAGTGACTGAAATTCTGGGGGAGGACCTTCAGGAGCTTATTTAGTCAGCCTTAAAAAAAGCCTTGATTAACCATTCTGAATGGAGCTGCAGTGAAACTGGAATAATTTAATGGCCACAAGTGTTTGAGAGATTTTGACAAATGGCTCAAAGATATTTTGAAGTTAAAGTTCAACTAAAAATCCTCTAAAATACTCCTTTTAGAGGTGATGACTCAAGCCCCAAGTGGTGAGGCAATTGCTCACCATCGTGCAGGTAGCCAGAGGAAGGGCCACAGCAAAAACTCCATCCTCCTGACTCCTGGGCCAGTTTTCTCCCTCCTCCAACATGCTGTGCCAGGGGGCTAAACCCAGGCACCTACCTGTTTTTACAAATAAAGATTTATTTGGAACACAGCCACAACCATTTGTTAACATATTGTTTCTGGCTGCTTTCGCTCTGCAGTGGCAGCATCGAGTAGTTGTGACAGAGACTGTTGGGCCATTAAAACCTATCATTTTTATTATCTTGCTTTTGACAAAAAGTATGTTGAAAGTTGCTGAAGGAGAAAGTGTTGTCTTCACCTCATGGCTGTAAGGATATAACTGGGTTTGCTTTTCTAATTCTCACAGGCAGACCATACCAAATGTATAATTTTCTTTTTAGAAATGACAAACCATAAGCTGCACATAGCCATGAATGAATGCGTGGATTACCATAACTGGAGTAGTCACTGAATTTCAGTAAGGTGTTCTAGAATTGTCAGAACTGACCTTTTTTCCCCCTACAATTTTGATTCCATAATTAATAGCCAACTGATGAGAGAATAATAATATTGAAAGGTCATTGTTCACAAGGCATTAGATCTGTTTTAGGCATTCTAAAATAAGGCATACCACATGGGGTTTTGCCATTAAGATGACAACATGTAAAAATGATACTGGAGTTAGTCTGTATTATCCATGACATCTTAAATAATTCCAGGAATACAGTGGGATGTACAGTATATATACATGCCCAGGTGGGTGCTTACAAATTAAAGTATCCTGTATGTCTGTAAGACCAGACTAGGGAACAATAGGAAGCAGCCCTAAGGAAGCTAATCTTGTCTCTCAGTATGACAAAGGTTATCAAGGGAAAGAGCAAGGTCCCCTTCAGGTTGTATGTGTGGAAGCAGCTCCGGGATGACCATCAGGAAGTTGTAGACCTAAGAGCTGGGTCAGGTGGCTAGTAAAGTCCCTTTCCGTGTTGAGCTTCTGTGGTTAACAGCCTATGCCATTTTAGGAGTCCTGTTTACAGTCTCCTTTTTATCAGTTACTGACAAACTTCTGTTCATGTAGCCCACGTGGATAAACATGAATAACATCCCAAGTGTGTCTATAAATACTGAACCACTGCACATGTTTTCCTAATGAGACTATTTAGTTTACAAACTTATTACCTTCTGCAGAAAGAAGGCCAGGGACCACATCCTTGACTAAACTATCTGATGCATATCTTGAAAATCACATATGGCTTTATGCTTTGCCAATTTTGCCTCAATTTTTTTTGGAACTATGAATATCTTCTTGTCACAGGCCTTGCACTTACAGAGGTATTTTGATTGCTTTGATAGAAAAGAATGATTTTTTAAAGGCAACTCAGAAAATTATAGCTCATTTGAAATCACACAGATACACTGTGATATTAGATCACATCTTGAGATACCATGAGGTGTACCTAACCCTTGGGGATTCTACAGCAATTGTTGGACCTGATTTTCTATAGAGGATGAAGAGCCATATAAGGAATAATCTTCAGTCTCCTGTAAGAATATCTTTTCCTTTCCTTGGCCACAAAAGCAAGAAAGAGAATCAGTAGTTACCGAAATCTGTTTCATGCTCAGTACATTATATACATTATTTCATTGAATCCTCAGAAGTGTCATTAACCTTCCAACTTGCAAGTGAGGGAATTCTCAGAGAAATGATGTATAAGCTCAAGGTCATCTAGCTTGCAGCAAAAATACTGGCATTCTGGCTAGGGTGGCTAGGTTTTGAAGCCCCTGTTAGGTGATTTTACCACTGTCCCCCACTAGCAGTGGGGAATTCATGTAACTCAGACTTGGGGCTGTTCTGATTTAGCATTAGCTATTTATAGCCTGCTTTAGCATCAATCCAAATGTTTTCATTAAGCCCTTGCTGTGTCCTAGGCACTGTGCCAGTTGTTATGGAAATTCAGAGATACATTGTCATCCTCAAGGACCCTCAAGGATCTTATAATCTAGTTAAGGATAAAAGACATGACAATATGAAAAGATAGCTGAAAATATTCCATATCAATGACCCATATCAACAGCTGACTAAGTAGAATATGTAAGTTGCTACAGGGTAACAGAAGGGCAGGTCACTTCCAGCTGCAGGTAAAGGAAAAGGACTTGGGAGCCTCAGTGTAGTAAAAGACATTATCACAGTTCATCAGTCAGTGCAGGCTTGCAGCAGGGACATCACATTTTTAGCCTACAGATCCATTTTGTTGTTGTGCATACATGTTTTTAAATTTAAGGTTAAAATCATAAAAATCTGGTTTTTGGTGTTTGTCAAAAATTTTCAGAAGACCTGAGTCATGCATGTTCTCATAGCAAAGGTCAGAGCCTGTGCTGTCTACCTTGCTGCAGCTCTGCTCTCCGGGGAGCCACGCTGCTCCATTTCTCCTTTGCATGTCTTGTCTGGCCTGGGAGCATGTGCGTTTATATAACTGCTGGTCAGGATGAGGAAAATGAGACCCGGAAAGGGTGAAGTAAATTCCCTTCAATCTCAAGTAATTAGTGACAGGACTGATTAGCCTCAAAGACTTTTAACTATCAATCTAGTTTTCTTTTTACTAGACCACACTATCACTTAGGAGAATCAGTTCATACTTTAGTAGAGAATATGGATTTAAAACAGGTACATAATTCATCATCTAACATCCGTGCACCACGTGTTTGGAAACTCAGAATTTTTTTTAAATCTTTAGGAACAACTTCAGCTGGGTCTGGGACAGGAGCGTAAATTAAACAAAGTAATATTTCTGCTATAAAATGAATAAATATTAGCCTTAACTGGGAGAAATAAAGACTATGCGGAACTACAAGCCAATTCAAGTCAGATTTTGCTATCAAATCAGTTCAGGTCAGGTTTTGTAATATATTGTTTTCTATTTCTAAACGTTAGGCTTTTAGAGTCACAGGTAAAGGCTTATGGATAGCAATAGCTATCTTAATACTCTTGTATTTATGGTATCAGTTTTCTTATTTATAAAATGAGGATAATAATAGTTCCTACTTTATGAAAGATTTAACGTGTCAAGAACAGTGACTAGAACATAGTAAGATGTGTATAAGTTATGGTTATTGTTTTTAGTTTTTATTATTGGTATTTTTGTTTAAAATGTTTTTTTCTATAAATCAAACTCATGATTTGTCTTTTTACAACCATCTCATAAGTGTCCACTTTTAAGTATACCGCCACACTCTGTACTGTCAATTCTGAATGGACCCAGGGAGCAGGAAGAAATGACCCATGGACCGGATGTAGACCTGCTGCCTCTTTGTAGGGCCCATGACCTAAGAATGTTTTTATGCTTTATGCTTTTTATAGATGAAAAAAATCAAAGGGAGAACAATAATGTGAAATATTGTAATGTGAAAATTATATAAAATTCAAATTTCAGTGTCCATGCATAAAGTTTAATAGAAACAGCCAAGTTCATTTATTTTCATGTTTTTATTTTTTTAATTTCAAAAAAAATATTTATTTAATTTTGATAGCGAGAGACAGAGCACACGTAGGGGAGGGGCAGAGAGAGAGGGAGACACAGAATCCAAAGCAGGCTCTGTGCTCTGTGTTCCGATCTGTCAGCTCAGAGCCTGATGTGGGGCTCAAACCCACCAGATATGAGATTATGACCTGAGCTGAAGTCGGACACTTAGCCGACTAAGTGTTGACACTAGCCACCCAGGCACCCCTCATGTTTTCTTAAAAATAACTGTTACAATGGCAGAGTTGAGGAGTTGCAGCAGAGACCATATGTCCTGTAAAACCTGAAATATTTATAATATTACAGATTACAGGAAACATTTGTTAACCTTTGTTCTGACCTATTCCAAGTCACACTTTCTCTGCTCCTTGCAATTTCTCAGCTTCCTGACTTGGTTGCCCTTCTCCTCCTGCGTCTCACCTTGCTCAGTGAACCCATTCTACTGTGCCTGGTTACATAAGATGACCTGGGACTTGCTTCTGTTATGATTGAAGGTGTCTTTCTTCCCTTTTGCAGAATTTGCCTCTCACTTTCTTCCCTTACCACTTGTCTCAGGGACTTTGCATCCCCCTTGCTTTCTCTGTTCTAACAGTAGTAACTAGGAGCCTGACCTATGGCTGATTTATGACTGATCTGCGGAAGCACAGGGTGGAGAGCAGAGGTACATTCGTTTTGGGATAATGCAGTCTGCATTTGTGGTGGTGATTTCAAGCATGCCAAAGCCTAAGCCCAGAGAAACCTGCCAGGTCACTTTTTGAAAATCAGTACTTCCCACACTCTAGGTATTTTGCCCCTAGTCTATGTGTAGGAAAAAAAAAAAAATGATGGTAAACACAAGTGCAGGGCAACCTGAAATCTCTATCAGAATGTCTAGAAAAGCCTTGGTAACACTTACTTGAGGTTGTTACTTGGGTTGTCACCCATTTCTTACTTAAATGGAGCCAACAGAGCATGAGAAGGGGAAAACTGTGCCTGCCACCCAAACAGCTTGGGTGTTTTCCTTGTCACAGTTGCATGGGTCTTGATTTGCATAGACAACACAAGGTCTTTTTATTCTCCCTTTCTTTTGAGCCAGTACATTTTCCTTTTTCATACTGAAGTGATTTTAATGAAAAGTTCAGTGTGGGGTAGGCAGAGGTAAATTGAGAAGGGATTTGAATTATCTAGGAACTCTTAACAAGAGAGCTTTGTCCTCGTTTCTCTTGGGTAATATGCACTTTCGAGTCTCTCAGGCTAATCTGTACAAAAGAACATTCTACTACTTGTAGGTGTAATTATATAACTGAATAATGAATTTACTAACCAAACCTTAGGAGCTTGCCAACAAATTAAACTGCAGTAGTTCCATAGCCTCTTTCTATTCATATTTCTTTAAGAATCGATCACCTTAAAGGACGGTCTTGTTGGTTGGGGATGTATGTTTTCAGTATCATCTGTATTGTGTGGTTGGAATCAGGCAGACCTCCCCTCTAACATTTAGTAGTGACGAGATTCCATTTCCTCATCTGTAAATGTCTTAATACCACTTACAGAGGAATGAAAGGTTTAGGAAGAGGACATACATAAACTGCTTTGCCCAGCATCTCAGATTTAGTCAGCTTTCCATAAAGGATGGTTAGTGCTATTGGAAGTATTGAGTAGCCATTGTGGAGTATTGGTCTGACCAATTGTATAGTAATTTATTTTTTCAAATAACTTGTGGGTAATTTAATCAATTAACAGAATCATTGCTATATATTTCATTAATGGTCTCATTGTGCACATATTTACAACCATTTTCTATATAACTACTCTCTCCAGATACAATATTGTCAGACAATTTCCAAATATTAGATACATAAACATGCAAGTTATAATGATTTTTAAATCCAAAACACTGAAGAGGATCTTAGAAACCATCTGGTTAATTGGCTTCATATTATAGATGACAGTGCTTAGTAATTATAGCTAGCTCTTCAGAGCCCAGTTTGGAGTATGGTCTTCTAAAGTTCTAAGACACCTCTTTCCACTTCCTATCTCAGATTCTTGTGCTTAATTTCATTTTCTTTGTTTTTATTTTTTTTAAGTTTACTTATTTTGAATCCCAAGCAGGCTCTGCACTGTCAGTGCTGAGTCCATTGTGGGGCTTGAACTCACAAACCATGCAGTCATGACCTGAGCTGAAATCAAGAGTTGGACACTTAAACAACTAAGCCACCTAGGCACCCCTTCATTTTCTTTTAAATGCTTATTCCTCTTTCACTTATAAATGTAGAAAATATTTAGACAAAGTATTTTCTCAATGTTTACATTTCCCTGGAAAATAACACATTTACTGAGTCATAGAACTAGAAAGAGTTCAGTTTTCTACCCGGTGCCCAGGAGGCTGCTGGCAGTAGAGACAGAGTCTCTATTTTTAATTCAAAATGAGTTCGCTTTGATACTAGGAAACCAGGAGTTGAAATTGCTGTGATTGCCTCCCACTCAAACACATAAACAAATGCACACATAACTTTAACTTCACTACCATGTTCTGTTTTAGGTCAAATAGTGTGAGGATATTTTTTTTGCTGTAAAGTAGGGATGAAGGGGATAAAGATGGTTGTAGCTGACCAAACATTTCTAATTGCTTTCTTTCTATGAACATTGAAGTTATTATTAGAGTGATTTAGATAAGTGATTATAAAAACTTTTTTTATTTTTTAATTTTTTTAAGTTTATTTTTGAAAGAGAGAGACTATGAGCAAGAGAGGGGCACAAAATCCAAGAGAGGGAGACACAAAATCCAAAGCAGGGTCCAGGCTCTGAGCTGTCAGCACAGCTGACAGCTGTGTAGCTGAAGTAGGGCTCAAACTCACAAACTGTGAGATCATGACCTGAGCTGAAGTCAGTTGCTTAACTGACTGAGCCACCCAGGTGCCCTTATAAAAAATCTTACTTTATATACTGATCTTTACAAATTATTTGAAGACATTTTTCTAATATGTAAAATAGACATTTTATCCCTATATGTATGCATAAGAAAACAATATCTGAGAGATGAATGATTTATCAAGGTCTCATGCCTAGTCAAGATTAAACAGAGTCTCAGGTTTTGCTTTACATAATAAGTCAAGAGTCATTCTGAAAAAACCATGAGTCTTTTTTCCCTATATTCATGTATCTTAGCCTTGGTGATGAAAGGAAAAGAAAGAAAAGACTGCCAAGTATGAAGAGGCTATTTCCCACTGAATACCTTGCTAATATGATTCTTAAGACAGATTATTAAACATTTTCTTTCTTATTGTGCATTTTTTGTGTATATTCTTATATTTCTTCAGCAAGACTTAATCTTAAAACATCCAGTTCAGTAATTGGCAAAAATATTACCGCTTTATTGGTTTCATTGTATCTAATTAAGTTTAATAACAGTAATTACAAATCAATTGGCTAAACAAGAAATTATTACCTATATCAGCCTTGTAATTTTCTTCCTTTATCACCTCTTTTCTTTGTTTATGGACTCTGCACATTCCATTATTCTATTCCTTTTAGTTCGGTGGATCTAAGTTCCTCATATGTAGCAGAATGAGTGGGCTTTCTGTCTCTTGAAGATCAGTTTTTCTATCACATTTTATTGGTTCATGAATTATCCTTCTAACTCAGAAGTGATGAATACGGAGGCATACCACTTTCCCTTTCTTTGCAAATCAAATATATCATTTTAACTATTGATTTCTGGCTTTATACATTCCCAGTCTCATGTCTAGATTATTTTCCACCTAATTTTCCACCACTGGGGACGTGGACCTGAACCTGTCCTCTCTACTGCCGTTAATCATCTTTTAGGTATGTAACCGAGGGTTTGTTTTTTGACTTCTCTGAACTTTAGTTTTTTTGTTTAAAGAATGTTAATAATATCTACTTGAAACATATATAATTTATATTAAATAAGATGGTATTCATAAAAACACATAGCACATTCTGGTTATATACTATGGAATCCATTATCTTCTCTTTTGGAAGAAATCTTCTCTCATACACATAGATGGTAATGCCATTTGATCACTCTTTTTTTTTTTTTTTGTTACTTAAACTCAGGGCCTTTGGGTTCCACAATCATATTTGCAAGAATTAAGAGGAAAAGATGACACTTTGTTTTGGATACAGAGACAGTGGTATTTTTGAATAATAGCCGAACATGATTATTGTTTAAGGGTGATTTTGATATATGGAGGGTATATTCCTGTTATAGATAACTTTATTAAAAATTGATTTATTTCTTAAAAATCTGAACAGTTCAGTTTAGCTTTAAAAATGATCATTATTATAAGTAGACTTTTGGGTGTCAGTTGTAGAGATTTCTGATACCATTATTGGTCGATTAGTAATTTGGATTAATTCTCCCTATAAGCATAAACAGAAATCTGTGCAAAATTGTTCAAAGACATTAGAGAAGCAACCAGGTAGTGGAGATTTACAGGGCTAAGATCATAGGGAATACAGAAATCCACAGAGATGTGCCCAAAATTTGGTGCTAATTTCTTCTGGTACATTTGCTGATTTCAGAAGAATCAGCCCAAGGTGAGGTTAAACTGCACTTTTGATAGGCTTCTGAAGCTAGGGATAGAAAAACTGGAGTTTAGCATTTTACAAAGAGAGACTCCATGTAGGTCCTCAGCCTTTTGGGTTGGGATCCCTCAGAGTTTGGCTCAGGACAAACTGCCAAAGGACTACATCTAGGCTTTGAATCATCTCAGTCACTGAATTTGGATTAAGAAGATTCTGGATGCCTAGCAAAAAACTCTCTAAAAGAAGATATACTATCCTTGGCCTCAAAGTTTTTTTATAATTTCTTTTTCAAATGCATTGTTTAGCACACAATTAAATAACCAGGCGTATGGGCAAACAAGGCAGTATAAACCAACAGGTGGAAAAAAAATCAACATGCTCATTGTAATTTTAGATTTTGGAATTATTTGACATAGATTTAGATATGTTTTTACATTCAAGAAAATAAAAGGCAAGATTGAGAACTGGAGACTATCAAAAAGTAACAAATAATATTAGGAAAGGGACCAAATGGAAAATCTAGAATTGAAAATATGTGAAATTAAGAATACAGTGCATGGAAAAGAAAGAATACAGTGCATGGTTTTGAGAAGATTAGACGTAATTGAAAAAAGAATTTGTGCACTAAAGGGTAGATATTAGAATCTTAGTCAGACAAAATAGCCAAAGTGAATTTTTTACCGAATTAAAGATAAAATACGTTAAAGATTCACTGAGTAAGCCTAACAGATGTTATAGAATGTCAGAAAACACAAAGAATGTGGCAGAAGTCATATTTGAAGAGATAATGGCTGAGAATTTTCACCAGGTGTTTAGCAGTTTTATTAGTTTTTCCAAGAAACAACTGCTGGCTTTGTTAATACTATTTTTATATGTTTTCTTGACATTAATTTCTACTCTTATTTCTTTATATTTTCTGTGTGTGTGTGTTTCTGTATCTTCAAAGAAATGTTTATGTCAGTGATATTCTGCTTTTTCTTCCTAATGTATCCATTAAAGGCCATAGACTTTTCACAAAACCTTACTTCACTACATACTACATTACACAGTTTTTATATATTTTTTAATTATCATTTAGTTTATAGTATTTCATAATTTTGTTGAAATTTCTTTTTTGATTCAAGGATTATTCATAAGGAAATAAAAAAGAAATTAAGTATATAAGAAAATAAATAAAAATATAATTCTGTTTTCGTTCACAGGAGATACTGTTATATATGTAGAAAATACAAAACATATCATACAATTTTCCCATTTAAAGTGTACAGTTCAGTGGCTTTTAGTTAACAAGCTCTTTTTAAATGCAAGGGCAAGAAATATTCAATACATTCTTTGGTCAAATAGTGGATAGATTTTTTTTATTTTTTAGGTTGTT
Source organism: Hyaena hyaena (assembly GCF_003009895.1). Taxonomy (NCBI): domain Eukaryota; kingdom Metazoa; phylum Chordata; class Mammalia; order Carnivora; family Hyaenidae; genus Hyaena; species Hyaena hyaena. The sequence goes on along the minus strand of NW_024081107.1, from coordinate 623,365 downwards.
ATTATAAACATTTTCTTTTTTCCAGGTAGTAAAGATGATATTTTCAATAAACGGTGCTGGTTGAATTAAATATATGGGGGGAAAAAAACCTCAATTCCATTTTCACATTACACACCAAAATCAGTTTTATTAGACTGTAGATCTAAATCTAAAAGGCAAAAATATAAGGCTGTAAAAGATAATACAGAAAATTATATTTATGACATTTGGTTATGAAAAGATTAAAATACAAAGAGTGCTAATTATGAAGGAAAAAACCAATACATGGAAATACCACAGAAACGAAGACATTTGTCTCTTTATCAAAAGTTAGCATTAAGAAGGTGGGGAGTAAAGCCACAAAGTGACAAAATATTGCTGTGCATATTATGGAGTTTCTTTGGAGGAGAGCTCTTTCGTTTCGTCATTTTAGTTAGCTTTCCGGCTCTTGTTGGTTTCAGAGACCTGTTAATGCTCTCTGTGTCTATGAGCGCTGCTATATCCAAGAAGGCTCTTTGAATGTCCAGGGCCTATCCTTTCAGAGAGTGTTTTTTGAATGGTATCTCTTGGTCTCTCTTGTTGGGACCTTGGTTATTTTATTTTCCTATTCATGGTGATATTTGGGACTCTCAACCTTGTGTACTCTGGCTTGTTTCTTGAGGTAGCCGTTAGAAGGCTTTCTCAGTGGATTCTGCATCCTTTTTCTCCCAATCTCTCAGGTTTTGTAAGGTTTCCAATGGCTTCAGATCTTTTCCGTGTGATGTTTGGGCATGAGTGCAAGTACGGAGCTCCTTACTTCTCCGCCATCTTGCCCCCTCCTCCTGCTGTGCATATTATGGACCGAGTTGTGTTCTCTTTAAATCTGTATGTAGAGGCCCTAACCTGCATTCTGACTCTATTTGGAGATGGGGGCTTTAAGAAAGTAATTAAATTTGAATAGGTCATCGAGATGAGATCTAATCCAATAGGACTGATGTCATAAGAAGAAAAGAAACTAGGAGTGCATACACACAGAAAAACACCATCTAAGGACTTAGTAGAAAGAAATTTGTCTGGAAGACAAGAAGATAGGTCTCTCTGGAAACCAGCCATGTTGTAATCTTGATCTTGGATTTCTAGCCTCCAGATCTATGAGAAAATAAATTTCTGTTGTTTAAACAACACAGTCTGTAGTATTCTATTATGGTGGCCCTAGCAGACAAAGAGAGCTTATTGTTGACAAAGAGCTTATATTAAAAATACATAGTGAATTTCTACAAATCAGACAACCCAAAAGAAAAATGTGCAAAAGGCACTGAACAGGCACTGCACACAAAGTCTAGACAACCCACCAATAAACATACAAATATTTGCTGACAGCATGGAGCCTGCTTGGGATTCTTTCTCCCTCTCTCTCTGCCCCTCCTCCTGCTCACACTCTCTCATTCTCCTTCTTCCTCTCTTTCTCAAAATAAATAAGTAAACTTTAAAAACAAACAAAAAACAAACAAACAACAAAACTCCAAATTAAATATATTTGTATACCAGTAGGAGAATTACGGTGAAAGTGATTGCCAGTGGCAGATGTTTGTAATGGTGTAGGGTAGTGGGAACATTCATGTGCTGCTGATAAGATTGTCTGTAGGTTCACCACTTTAGAAAAAGTTAGGCTTTATTTACCAAAGTTAAAAGATTTGTACCCTGTGACCTCATAGTTCTGCTCTTGGACATGCCTACATACATTTAAAGGCATAGCCATGAATAAGAATATTCAGAACAGTTATTTGTAATAGCTTCAAGCTGGTAACAGTCCAATATTCACCAACAGGAGAATGAATAAATTATGTACAGTCATACAGTGAAATGCTCTACAGCAGTGGTTCTCAACCGGGGGCAATTTAGACCCCCCAGAGGACATTTGACAGGGTCTAGACATTTTTGGTTGTCACAGCCAATGGTTTATAAATGTCACAACCAATGGATGCCACTGATTTATAATGAGTAGGGGACAGTGATGTTGGTCAGTATTTTGTGATGAACAGAATGGTCCCTCATAACAGAATCATCTGGCTGCAAATGTCCATAGGGCTAAGCTTAAGAAAACTTATTCTATGGTAATGAAAATTAATGAAAAGCAAGTATACAAATAACCTGGATGAAATTCATAAACATAATTTTTATATGTGGAAACTAATTTGACAATAAACTATTTAAAAAAAACTTTAAAAAAAAACATAATTTTGAGAGGAAAAAATGCCAATCTCAAAAGATTACATAACTGTATGATTTCATTTATATGAGTTCAAAAAAACCAATCTAAAATACAGGACTTGGGGTTAAGAGCTTGTGCAATAAAACTAAAAACGATGAAGTGATTAACATAGAAGTTAATACTAGTTACCTTTGGGGGGATGGAAGGAGGAAGACAGGCAGAAGATGAGTTTCAAGAGTGCTGGCAATATTCTATTTTCTGACCTATGTGAGGGTTACATGAGTATTCACGCTATGATAATTTTTGAATTCCATATTTTATTTTGTGCAATGCACTTTTCTGTATGCATAATTAAAAATGCTTAAGAAGAAAATAAGTATAAAATTATTGTTGGAGAGCTCTGGAAAGTAGTTCTGCATGCTCTCTCCCTTTCTTGTTTTGCATCCCAAACAAAAAGTTTTGTATAGTGAAGGAAATTGTTAACAAAACAAAAAGGCAATTTACTGAATGGGAGAAGATATTTGCAAATAATTCATATGATAAGGAGTTAATATCCAAAATATATGAAGAACTTATATAACTCAGCATCAAAAAAGAACAAATGTCCAATTAAAACAATGGGCATTTTTTCCAAAACGACATAGCTAACAGACACAAAAAAGACGCTCACCATCATTAATCATCAGGGACATGTAAATCAAAACCACCATGAGATGTCACTTTACACCTGTGAGAATGTATAGACTCAAAAAGAAAAGAAATAAGTGTTGGTGAAGATGTGGAGAAAAAGGAACACTTGTGCACTCTTCATCCGAATAAGATGATTTGCTTTACGAGATCTGTGTGGACTAAGATGTGTCTTTAGCATGGAACAGCCGAAAAAAACACATTTTTTAAAGAGCTCTGTGTCTGATATTCTCAGAAATGATACTTATCTCCTTAACAGTAAAGTGGCATAACCAAAAAACTTATCAGGAAAATGATAAAATCAAGGGTGCTAGGCCACTCAAAATGTTAATCAAAGGGACTGGAGATGAGATGGGTTTGATACTTCTCTATCAAAATAATATATATCTCTTCTCAGCGTTTGTGTTTGTTTTGTAATCTCCTTAAAAAGAGTTTAAAAAGGAGAGAAACTTAGGTTAAAAAGGTGCAAAAATGAATTATTAGTCTGTTTAAATGCAGCAGTATGATGCCATGGGAATGGTCTTCGTTGTAAGTTTGAAACACTCCCATTGACTTCACATGTACCGTAGGAGCTGCTGTTCTTTGTCTCCGTGCTTGTCAGTTGCTGTAAGCACTATTTCCCTTTCTCCTAGCAACATAAATTGAACTTACCAAATTCAGACAAATGTCCTTCACCTCCTCTGATATATTTTTCTTATTGTCCCCATATCAAGCACTATTTTTATAAACACTGCTCCAGACAGAAGGCTTAAAGTCTTGTCTCTGTGCTCAATATTGTAGTTAATTCTAACTTCTGGAGATGAATCATTTGTCTGAGCATGTGCTATGCCTTGAGGAAAGAGGAAGAAGTCATATATAAATGTTTTAATAGAATCAAATAATCTTACATTTTAGAGAGCCCATGAAAATCCTCTAGTCCATCAGATATGGCAGATGGATTTGTGGCCTGTACTTGAACACTGCTGGTGTCAGGGACCTTGTCATGAAACTCTCTCTTTGCATTTTTGCAAAGCTGTATTTATGAGATAGCTATGTTCTGTATTGGATTGAAATATGCAATCCTGAATTTTCCACTCCATTTTTACCCCCTTTGTTCTATCTTTATAATACTTGTGATGATTTTTATTTCCACTTTTTTTCAGTAATAAGCATATACTAACTAGTGTACATGTCAAAGATTCCTTCAAGTCTGCAACTGTGAAGGCCTCATGCTTAAATTAGTTTGATGACTGTTATACCACAAGTGAATTTCCTGTGCCCAACTACTTCAGCTACCACTGAGAGATGCCTACAGAGAAATTGCTTTAGGCAGAGCTCTGTCTAGGTACAAGGGAGAATTATTACAGATTATCCCCAGCACCTAAGAAGCTTTTTTGTTTTATATTCTTCAAGTTCATTTTCTCTAGGGTGCAAATCCTTTCTCCGTACCATAGACTTCCCTGACTGGGGAAATTATCGAATAACTTCTGAATATAATCAATTCTGGAGTTTGGATATTGAGAGGGGAGGAGGTTAGAGATAATTTCCAATAGTATTAGAACAAAACTAGTCAAAATGTAGACCAAATGGAAAGAAAGTAATTTCATCGACTTAAAGTTGCATCCAGTATTTAAGACTACATCTATTGTTCTATAGACACTGCTAAAATGAATACAGATGAAACCCATGTAGATTAAGAATCCAGAATATAACACCTCTTGATTTTGAAATGGGCTCCTACTGAATTGTCCTTAACACACACACACACACACACACACACACACACACACACACACACACGGCATAGCTGTAGTAGTAGATGCAGTCTCCTTTTTTTCTTGTTTTCTTTATTCAATCACTAAAACCCTCTACTTTCCCAGCCCTGACTCTTAGGATATAGGCACTAGGAATCACCTCTCACCCCCATCCTTCCCTGCTTCCCTGACCCTCACTTTGAGGGAAGTCAGGCTTTGACTCTTTGGAAAAGTTGGTCAGAGAAAAAGTGGGACATGTGGTCCTGGGGGGAGGGTAACATTCTTAGACATCACCAGTTAGAATGTGACTGTGGATGTAGTTCCAAAAAATAAATGCTCTTTATGTTTTTTGTTTTTTTGTTTTTGTTTTGTTTTGTTTTGTTTTAGAGTGAGAGAGCTGGGGAGGAGCAGAGAAAGAGGGAGAGAGAGAAAATCTTAAGCAGGCTCCATGTGGAGCCCAATGCAGGGATGATGAGGGGCTTAATCTCTAATCTCATGACCCTGAGATCATGACCTGAGCCAGAATCAAGAGTCCAACAATACTTAACTGACTGAGACACTCAGGTGCCCCAAGAAATGCTTTTCAATGGATAGGATGTTGTGCCAATTCATTGAAATTTGAACTTTTTCTCACCAAACATTATTGCCATTATTGTTTTTGTGGTGGTGTTGACATTATTGTTGTTTAAATCAGAGTTCACCTACAAACAGATTTTTCTACCTCTGGACTTTAGCTCTTACCAGTGCATTCTACTTACTCCTGTTTCCAAAATATTCTCTTAAGGTTCAATTAGTTAGGATCATGGATTGAGAGAGAATAAATTTCCTCAGTTTCTCTTTTTAATTACTAAGCATATAGAGAGTGGAGACACTCATGTATACTTTGACTCAGCATTCATATTGCAAGTAATAAAAGAGGATTTAAACATTTTCTCCTTTTCACATGAGTAATTTACTCATCTTTCTTCCAGTGCTGGGGAGAAAAGAAGAAAGAACTAATTTCATAGCTGTGAACAAGAGAAAATTTGAGATTGACCCCACCGGGCTTTGGGGCCAGAAAGCTGGGGAGAGAAACATCATAGAAGCTCAAGAAAGCTGATGCTGGGCTTGGCAGTATGGTTGCACTGTATACCGCACCTCCATGCTCTTGAACATTCCCAACAGCTTTGTGCCATCTTTTCCTATGTTTCATTAAAATGTCTCTGTTTCCCACATCCTTCCCATTTCTGTGGGAGTGGGGCTGTCACAGGCAATCGGACTTCTAAATGCAGTGTTTCAGTTCTGAGTGGAATGTAGGAGAGAAAGCATGGATCACAGCAGAGCTCTGACCTGTATTACTGGGAAGGGCTTTGGCCCAGACACAAACAGCCTGGGGCTCACATGTGTTTCCTTTGCTTTGTACAGGAGAAGTCTGACATTGGTTAAAGTTCTTTCTCTGAGGATACATATCACCTGCAAATATCAAGTGATAATTTTGTGCTAGCCAAAGGGAATCAGCTCACTGAAAATAGAGCCAATTCAGGATTGCAGGACAAGAATACATTCTATATGGACCTTCTCTTGGGGCTTTGCAGTCCATTCTGAAAGATTTCTTTAGGTACTGTTTTGAAAAATCATTTGTCATTTGTCAGTTAGGATGCTGCCATTTCTGTAGGGGGAAACAAGTGTTCTCAGAAAGGCTTTGGATGAAGGGACTAGTAGCTCTGTCTACCCAGTACCAAGTGCCCTATTTAAAATAAGCAAATGCTTTTATAGGACTTTATATAATCAGTATGCTTCTAAGTGCTTTTTATATTTGATTATGATCCTCGTAGCATTCTTACAAGATTAACTCCCGTTTACCCAAGATAGACTTGAAGAAATTGTTAGTATCCACATTTAGAAAGTTGAAGAGTTAGGATTCAAACCCATACCCTCTGTTTCAGGTTCATGCTCTTAACAAATTAGGCTCTGTTTGGCCAGTCCTTGAGAAGTTTATTCTGCACACTTCGAAATACTGAAACGTTTCAAAGTATCTGAAAAATAGGAGTTACAGCCTCCCTTTTTCCATCTGGATGCTGGTGGGTGATGCAGCTTTTGATTGCACCTTATGGAGAAGCTTTCAGCCTGGAAGCCTCCATCACAGGGTTAAGCTGTCTGGGATTAGGGCTGGTGTACGAGCTCTAGGAAGCATCAGTGTGCTTCTGGGGCTCCATGATGGAGAGTGTGTGATATAACTGGCACATGTTGGTAGGGACCTGGCGCATGTTGGTAGGTAGACTGAGGAATACTCAGAATTTGGAGCCTACGTGCAGGTGTATGAGGATGCTGCTGGTGCCCACTAAGCCCCAATCCTGTCAGCACCAGCAGCAGTCATTCCCAAATGCCCGAGGAGCACACACCTTCTACAAAAGCCAGTAGGGCTTGCCCAAGAGGCCTCCCGCAGCCCTTCTCAATGGATCTCCTCTTACTTCCTCTGACTCACTCTGAACTCTTGTGTTGCGGCACTGATTTGATCCGGCTCCCGTATTTCAGTTTAGAATGTACACTTGGCCCTCCTGCACTTAGAGTTTCCTTTTTCCCTAAAAAAGCTCTTCTTACCTTGTACTGTCTCAGGAAACATCTCTTCCTAGTTCTGTCTGTGTACAGCCTCAGCACTAATTTTTCTTGACTGTTTTCCCCATTTATTCTTCCAGATGAATTTTAGAGTATTTTCATAACATTCTAAATAATCCATCCCAGTTTATATTGGAGCTGCTTTAAAGTAATGGATTAATTTCGGAATAGTTGATATATTTATAATGGTTAATTCTCCCATCTCTGCCATTCTGTATTTTTACCTTTATTCGAGGGTTATTTTATGCCTCTGTATAAATTTTTGTAGTTTATACATGTAGTTCCTCTATATTAATTTGATATGTTTATTCTATAGATTTTCTATTTTGGCTGCTCCTTTAAATGGTGAATTTTTTTAGTATCTTTTCTAGTACCTTCAGTATTTTTTTCTGGATATTGTTAGTATTTGGAGAAACTATCAATTTCTGAATATTTTTTAAGTTGTCCTCTTTCTGCAACCTTTATGTATCTTAAAGTTTTTCAGTGGATAGGATTTCCATTCCCTTGGTTTCTTATACTAGCATTTTCCTGTTGAGATTATTCCTTAATTTTTAGTGTTCTAAAAATAAGCTTTGCTTATTATGCATTCATGTTTCTTTCCTTAGCTATCAGAAATTTGATATCAACATTGGCTTGTATTAGATGCATACTTACTGTACATCAGAGATTTAGGAATTTGGATGGGGAGCCGCTCTCTTAGAAGCTGGAAGCAGGGTTGCTATGTCTTTGAAAATTCTTCCTCCCATATAACTGCCCTTCGAGGCCTTGGCTGTGATTTGCTTGCCTCACTGGCAGGACCTGAGATCCCAGAGAGCCTTTCCCTGAGCCTGTGCAATTTAGGAGACTCCCTGAACAGATGACTGAGGGATGATAGAATATGGTAACTTGGATTCAAGTATTTAACATCATTTATGCTCATTGTTAACCTCTGTAATCTTTAAAATTAGGGACTCTTAGTGGGTCGATGGGGTCACAGAAAACATTCATTCAAAAAATAGTCATAGAGAACCTGCTGTAATTAAAAATATATATAACAATGATAGTGATAACTATCAACATTTTATAACAATGTAGCTGGTACTACCTAAATCTTTATATCTATTATTCCATTTATGCTCACACTGACACTGTGAGGTAGTGTTAAAATCCCTCTTTTAAATTGAATCTTGAAGAGTTTACCAACTCACTCAAAGAATCACATTTAATAGTGGAGCCAAGATTTGAACCTAGAAAAATCTTTCCTTTTACCAAGAACACTGCCAGTCACTAGTGCTGTAAAGAACTTGAAAAGAAGTTTTCAATTATTTCAATATATTTAGACGTCTTTTGAGAGATAGGTATATAAATATATGACATGAAAAATGTAAATATACTAGAAACAGAAGTATGTATAAGATGTAATGGGATTATAGGGGCGCCTGGGTGGCTTAGTCGGTTAAGCGTCCGACTTTCGCTTAGGTCATGATCTCACGGTTCGTAGGTTCGAGCCCCGCGTCGGGCTCTGTGCTGACTGCCAGCTCAGAGCCTGGAGCCTGTTTCAGAGTCTGTAACTCCCTCTCTCTCTGACCCTCCTGCTCACGCTGTCTCTCTCTCTCTCCTAGAAATAAATAAAAACATTAAAAAAAAAAAAGATGTAATGGGATTATAGGGGTGATATTTATAATATCACAGATTTGTTTATTAATACAGATTTTGACACTGCTTCATTGGAGACCTCAATGAAAATTGCTTTTTAGTTTCCAGTTATTCTATGAGAAACCTTGGAAAATTTTTTCTTTGCTTAGAGAATAAGTATCTGACAGTATCTTCTTGTCTGAGAAAGACACAATGGTCTTGGAAGAAACTCCTGGCTTCTGAGATTAAAATGTCCCAGTTCCTTTTTGCCTCTGCTCATTCATGTCCCATGATACTTGGTTCCTTACAATTCTGTCCTTATTTGCCATCTCTTCTTGATTACCAGATGTACTCCAACTTATATTTATGCTGCTATTATTCATCCTGAAAGCTATGTTTACAGGATGCTAAAACTTGTGAGTAAAATATTTAAAAATATGTCAATCTTGGCTATTTTGACAATGCAATCAAAGGCAGTTTCCAAACAAATAGTTGAGTCAGTAAAATGTGTTTAACTTGTTTATTTCTTATTGCATAGAAAATGAATTATTTTTTACTTTCCTCAGAGCCTCTTAGTTTTATGTCCTTTCATGCAGATATGGCTAAAGGGTTACACTAGTTGTGTTTGCTTTACATCAGTCTTCTTGAATTGAGTTTTGCTTTTATGTAGAGGTATAATTTGATGATTAGCAACTAATAAAAAGCATGGGTCATAACCTTTGCCAAGCTGGATATTAATGATGCTCTCTCAAAATAAGCAATTTAATGAGAACATCTTTTGTTTGTAAATGGGTTTTTATGTTGAGATATCAGTAAATAATTATCAAATGCTACAGAAAGTGCTGCAATGACCTGACTTAGCATGATCTGAGTCTTTGGGTATCCATATCAAGATTGTTCTTCATATTATTTAGATATATTCTGGACTCAATATGACTGCCTCTTGTTGCTGTTGATTGTATGTCCATGTTAATAAAACCTTTTTTATTCTGATGAAGAGAACTAGTCACATTCAGCTTAATAAATAAATTGTACAAGAATAGTCACTATCACCTTCTGGAAAATGACATTATGTTCACCCTGAAAATGCTATTTCTCATTTTAAGTTTCTCATGGCAAAAATAAGTAAATAAATGAAACTTCTGTGTAATTATTCTAGAAGTTACGAGAATACACCTCCCGGATCTCTGTGAGGAGCATAATTGACCTGCAGCTCCAGCTGCTGTGCTCTGAAATTCATTACTGCATTTCTACTGAGGCCATGCTTCCTGTTGACGATGCCAGCCAATGACAGGGCAAGGCAGAGATGCAAAGACAGACCTGCTTGCTGGGTGACACAGGGCTCCCCTGACAGGTGACTTCGATGTAAGGGCAATCCAAAGTCTCTGCCAAGCTCTCAGAACTACATTGCTATCTCAGACACTTCCACCCAAACTCCCTTTTCTTTCTCCTTCATCCCTGGTCAGGGTCAGTTCTGTATCTCCAGCTCTCCTGGCTTCTCCTGTTTCCCTGCTTAGTTTTCCTAACAAACATTGCTCCTGACAAATTTTCATGTGGCTAATCAGTCCTATCTTGACATCTGCTTCTTGGAGGACCTGGTTCACACCATCACCTATCAAGTTACAGTAGTATTACTGTCTTCATTTTAAGGCCAACTGGAACACGTGGGTTTCCATTTTAGATCGTGCTGTGAGACGGCTGTGTAAGTATGTCCCCCAAATCCCATGCCACCAATCTAAGCTTTCTTGCACACTCAAGGTGCATTTTCTGCTCCATGCTCCTAAACTACAGTTTAAAAAAAAAACTTCTCTGCTTTTGGCGTCCCACTTTGAAAAGTGGGAATAGTTGGCACCTATTCAATAGATTGATGTTCAAAGGGTAGTGCAAATACCAACAGCATCCTCACCTGGGGACTTGTCTGAATGCTGAATCTCAAATCCCATCTCAGGCCTATGGAATAAGAATCTGCATTTTCATTGGGTCCCAAGGTGATTTGTATTTACAGTAACTTTTGAGAAGCACTAGCCTAAAGTACTCAGCTGAAACAGAGGTAAGACATTTCCCATTTGAACATTCAGTTACAACTGTAGTTCTGCCTCAGTAGAAATGCAGTTGGGAGGAAGCTGGAACATGCTTATGCATAAACAAAATGCAAAGAATAAAATTAAAATAGTAAGAGAGTAATACAATTTTGTAAAATTTTAGAAGAGGATAGATCATACTTTGGGTTGATATTTTGAAAGGAAATCACTTGAATTGAGCCTTGAAAGATACATAGTAATTGGCCAAATGGAGTTGAGAAATTAATCTTTTTTTTTTTTGAGAAATCCAAGTAAGTAAAGGCACAGGGGGGCAAATTATAGGCAAATATATGGAGAGTCACTGCCTTCGACTGGAAGAGAGGGTATGTGAAGGCAATACTGGGGCCACACTAGGGAAAATACATGGTGGCCTTGAATGCTGAGTTGGACTTTATACTTCATTTAGAAATGAAGTGAAGGGGTTATTCTCAGGGTATATGAAAAGATTCTCCTAAGCTGCTACCTCTTCAGCAGCTACTAGTGTATTAGAGGAACAGTTTAAAGCTTTTATTTTGTTTTGAAGTTAAAATCTGGCTGGGGTAGAAAATATAAATCTGGAGATGGAGATTGGATGGTGCTACATCAGTGATTCCACGGGTGGTCATGTGATCTTTTGAAGATGCTCAGTTCTCTATACGAAAGAAATAATCTGTGATAGGTCAAAAACTATGGTCTCAAGTACTCCCAGAGGAACTTTAAGAAGGAGATATGCTAGATACAGTTTTGGGAGCCTGCTTATATAGAGGTGCCATTTTCTTTCTTTTTTTTTTTTTTTTTTTAAATTTAGAGGTGCCATTTTCTGCTCCTCTTCAGAGGAAAACTTCCCTAGTTGTCTATATTTACTCCAATTCTAGCTCTCATTCTCTCTTCAGTATGGATCAAGTTCCATTCTGGACAAGCCCAGGTATCCTAAGTAAAGATAATCGATCCTTCTTCTTCTATGTACTCTTGGTTATAGCTCTAGTCTAACATTACATTTATTCTGATACAGTTGTCTCTTGGCTGTCAGAATTGTCTTTAGACATAGTCTGGTTATGACAATTTCCTGCTTTAAGCATTTATTTTTTTAAAAAATTTTTAATGTTTTATTTATTTCTGAGACAGAGAGCGAGCGACAGCGTGAGCAGGGGAGGGTCAGAGAGAAAAGGAGACATAGAATGTGAAACAGGCTCCAGGCTCTGTGCAGCACAGAGCCTGATGTGGGGCTCGAACCCACAAACTGTGAGATCATTGACCTGAACCAAAGATGGACACTTAACCGACTGAGCCACCCAGGTGCCCCTCCTGCTTTAAGCATTTAAAAGCAATGTAGAATAAAGACTGGTTCCTTACTGTTGCCAAAAATGCAGCATGGCCTGGCTCCTGCCTTTTTCTTCAATCTTGTCTCATACTCTCACACCCCTTAGTCACTGCACTCTAGCCTCCAGGTCAGAAGCAGGGCAAAACATAGTAAGACAAATTTAGGCTAAAAGGAAAGGGAAATCCTGTATATTTCTCTATGTGCATATATGCATGTAAATATATTTTTAGTACATACAAGGATATATGATAAATTTATAATTATGTTTTATGGGGGAGAGAGATTAAGATTGAGAGGAGAGAGCTTTTTATCTGTGTTATCTGTAATGTTTCAATCTATTTCTTTATCTGTACAGGAAAGCACACCCCTGGGGTTTTCCTTCACTTTCACACTTCCACAATTCACATCTGGTCACTATTATATGAGCATTTTTCCACACATGAAGCAATCTTCTGCAATATCATCTGATTGCCCTGTAATTCAATTAATTTCTGACACTATCTACCTGGAGTTAGCATCAGACTCAACAAGGTAAAAGCTCAGTCCTGCAAGATTGATTCCACTTCAGATACCATTCACAAATTCTATCATCACCTGTACTCCTGACAGACCAACTAAAAATTAAGGTTCCCACACCCCCTTCTTGGGTTCAATAATTTGCTAAAATTGCCCTTAGAACAAAGGCAAACATGTTTACTAGTTTGTTATAAAGAATATAATAAGGGATATGAATGAACAGCCACATGTCCCAAGCATAGCTAATTGAATCCTTCCTCTTCTATGTTCTCATACTACTTTAATTATAGCTCTATTCTAACATCACATTTATTCTACAAATATTTATGAAAGACTCATTCTGCATGTACATGGCTAAGATAGTCACTGTCCCTTCCCTGAAGATCACTTTGCATAATTAATTTCGTGTCTATTTCTCTTTAAATGATCTATCTTACCATGTATACTATTTGTTAGTTTGCTTTTTTAAATTAAAAAAATTTTTAATGTTTTATTTATTTCTGAGAGATAGAGATAGCGTGAGCAAGGGAGGATCAGAGAGAGAGGGAGATACAGAATCTGAAGCAGGCTCCAGGCTCCGAGCTAGCTGTCAGCACAGAGCCCGATGCGGGGCTTGAACCCATGAACTGTGAGATCATGACCTGAGTCGAAGTCGGCTTAACCAACTGAGCCACCCAGGCGCCCAATTTGCTTTTTTAAAAATTTTAACAATATACTCAAAGTTATTCCTGCTACACATCTACCTTATTTTTACCAATAGGTAAGAAAATGTGTTTTTCAATGGGTAACTTGGAACAACTCTTCCTAAGAAGATTTTGAGATGCTGACAAATTATTATGTCTGGTGTTTTGTGTTACTTATGACTTTCAGACATTTTGTTCACGTATTCCTTCTGTAACTCGTAAAGGAATCTTGGGTCCAAAGTAATGTATTGCTTTCTAGGAAGAAAATGTTGGAGACCCAGAAATTTAAATAACTCACTCATTCTCATAGCAAATTCTAGGAGTAGATCAAGTGGGAGCTGTGGCCTTGAGTCTATCTGTAACTCATCTAGTGGTTGATCTGCCTATTCACCTTCCTTCTGTGTCTACAAAGGATTTGAAACTGTTAATTGTGTCTAGTAATGAGACTGATAATCTTAGATGCCTGGTAAACCATCTATAGGAGGAATTCATCAAAATAACAATGAGATCATTGCTTGCAAAATGAATATTGTGAAAGGACTGGGACTTATTTGTATGTAGAGACACTGGAATTTTAAGAAAAAATGTCTTTCTCCTATAGAACCACACTTCATATATGCTAAATGGATATAAAAGTTTTTCTACCATAGTGGTTTAAATTTGCAGTAACTGTTAGAGAACAATACAGTTCTGTGTGTTTTTACCAGTACAGTGGTCCATAAGAAGTCATGGCAGATTTGGTGGATTCAGCCAGATGGAGCGGGAATGTCCTTCTAGGGATACCTGGACCTGGTGGCTCCCTCTACACTTTTATTTCTGTCCTTCAAACTTCCTAGAAGTTTGAGAAACACAAGATTCCCCAGTCTTGCCAATGCCTTCATGTTCTTTCCAAGGATAAAGATCTTATGTGTTTATTTCACATGGGTTTCTTTCAGTGGATCATAAAGAAAAGAAAGGTATACCAGCATACGATAGATACAAAGTATCTCAAAGACTTACATTTTCTGAATTCATATCACAGCACGCAAATAATGTACAGTATTGAACCTTTCCATAGGTACATTGTAAAAAAGACATTTTACCAGGAAACAGCTTTAACTAAGAAGTTCAGTGCTTTCTTTTTGATAGTTTGCAGATGATGATCTTTCTAACAGAGATTTCCATCTTCATCAAATGTCAGTGAATGTCTGAAGGACATTATTATTCTGCAAAACATTGCTAAAATGGGTCAGCCAAATCTGACGAAGTTGCGGATCTGGGTATGACCACAGTTGCCTCTTTGACTCAGCGCTGGAAAATGTACTTCATTTCTGTAACTTTGCAATTTGTGACTCCCTTAAATATTTTATTGACCTAAATAATTCTTCTGATAGAAGACTTACCAAATCTTGACAGTCCATTTGCTTTAGCCAAATGTCCAAAGATTTTGATAACCACTTAATGAACTTCTAGGTATTTTTATGTGGAAAAGGACAGTTATGTCAGAGTAGACTCATGATAAGTGATTGCATATTCAGATATCCCATCCATGACTTCTTTGCACCTTGGGTGACAGAACTTTCCTGGGTGTTCTAGAGTAAGAGGCTGTGGCATCTAAGAAGGATAAAATGCTCCCTTTTCCTTAACATGGAAAAATCTAAGCCATGGCTAAATCTAATATTCTTCCTGCTCCCATACTCTGTTCCATGCCTGATATACTGTGTCACTATAAATCTATGTTCATGCATCTCAAAGGAACCCTTTCTAGCACCTTGTTCTATTTCCTCAATAAATTTGCATCCTCATTCCCTGCGATGACTACTTCATAGCTTCTTTCCTTCAACCTCTAATATTTATGCCCTGACAATGATGAAAATTTCTAAATGTTAATGAGAAAATAGAAGGCTTCAAATAAAAAAATCCATCATCTTTCAATTATTGAATTCCTACACCTATGTGTACCTGCACCCAGTTATTTCCCTTCTGATAAAATGAAAGAAAAACCTTTCTGTCCCCTCCACTTTCAGCCTCATGCATTCACTCAGGTTTTTTTTCCAAGTATATTATAAAGTAGAGGTACATTTAAATATATCCTGTATTAAAAGCAAAAAACAAAACAAAACATACTTCTTACCCACTTATAGCTCCCACCCAATTTCCTTTCTGCCTTCCACATAATGGAAAGTTTGTCTATTTGTTGGGTCTACTTTCTTACCTTTAATTCACTTATTGACTCACTTCTTTCAAGTTTATGCACCCCTACCCACCAAAATGATCTCATCAAAGTCAACAGTGAACTCACTCACTCAATCAATACTCAATCAAGTATCAGCCTGTATCTTACTCTCTCAATATGATTCAATCTAACTGATCCCTCTTTCTTTATTAACACATCCTCCACTCTTGGCTTCTTTGATACCACATTCACCTGGCTTTTCTCCTGCCTCACTTGGCCATTCCATTTTTTGTGCTCTTTTAAAAAATTAATTGACTTTTTGTTTATTAAAAATATTAAGCCACTTAATTGAGGTATGACTGGCCTCTAAAATGCTGTCCCTGTTTAATGTATACAAGTCAATGAATTTGCAGATACATATACAGTTATGAAACCATCACCACCCAAAAACCATAAATCTATCTGCCACTTCTCAAAGTATACCCCTTAGTTATATTATTTTGTGTGTGTAGTAAGTACACTTAACATAACATCTAACCTGTTAACAAATATATAGTCCAGAATCATTAACTATAGAAATCATGTATAATAGATTTCCAGAACTTATTTATTTTGCGTGACTGTGTACCTTTTCACCATTACCTCTGCTTTTATCTTTCCTTCCAACCCCCTGGCAACCACCATTCTGATCTTTGTTTCTATGAGTTTGACTATTTTATATTTCTGTTACTTAAACAGAATTATATAGTATTTGTATGTGTCTGGCTTATTTCACTTAGCATAGTGTCCTCTTGGTTTATCTGTGTCATTATAAATAGAAATTTCCTTATTTTTAAGGCTGAATAATATTCCTTCATATACCACATTTTATTTATTCATTTCACCTATAAATGGACATTTAGATTGCTTCTACCTCTTGACTATTGTGAATAATGTTGCCATGAACATGAGAGTGCAGGTACCCTTTGAGATTCTAATTTCAATTCCTTTAGATAAATACCCAGAGGTAGGGCTACTGGATCAGATAGTAGTTCCATTTTTAATTAAAGAATATACCTCAACACAATAAAGGTCATATATGACAATTCCACAGCTAACGTCATAGTCAATAGTGAAAAGCTGAAAGCTTTTCCTCGCAAATCAGGAATAAAACAAGGGTGTCCAATCTTAGTATTTATATTCAAAATAGTACTGGAGATCCTGGCCAGAGCATTTAGTCAAGGAAGAGAAAAAAGGGGCTACAAATCAGAAATGAAGAAGTGAAATTGTGTCTGTTTGCAGATAACATATTATATGTAAATAAAACAACCCTAAGGACTCCATCACAAGTCTCTTAGAACTAATAAACAAATTCAGTAAAGTTGCAGCATACAAAATCAACATACAAAACCGAATTGTGTTTCTAAATACTAACAAATTATCTGAAAAATTAAGAAAAAATTCTTTTTATAATAGCATTAATAAGAATAAAATAGGCATAAATTTAGCCAAGACAGTAAAAGATTTATACACTGAAAACTATAAAACATTGCTGAAAAAAATTGAGGACACAAATAAATGGAAAGATATCCTATGTCAGTGAACTAGAAGAATTCATATTGATAAAATGTCCAAACTACCCAGAGTGATTTACAGATTTGATGCAATCCTTTTCAATTTCAATGAAATTTTTTTTACAAATAGAAACAAAATCCTAACATCTATATAGAACTACAAAAGATACTGAATAGCCAAAGTAATCTTGAGTGAGAAGAATAAAGCTGGAGGCATCACATCCCTGATTTAAGTTATATTACAAAGCTGTAGTAATCAAAACAGAATGGTACTGGCATATTAACAGACACAGACAGCACTCCAAATGCTGGTATCTGTTGTTAAATTCACCTATAATTTTTAATTCTAGGATTTCACTTAATTTGTTTAATATAGATTTATGTTTTATCGTGAAATTCTCCATCTCATCATGTATTGTTTTCAACATATTTATTATGTTTTTAAAAAAATCTGTTTTGATAACTCCAGTACCTGGAGAGCCTGTTGATTTGTTCCCATCGGGTTTTTTCCTCTTGATTTTTGGTCATTTGGTCATGTCTTCTGGCATGCTTGGTCGGTTTTGATCGAAGCATTGTTTCTATGTATGTAAGATTGTACAGGTTTAAGATGATCTTATCTACCAATAATGTGTTTTTTTTTTTCCAGGAAACAATTAAAGTAGGTTCAGGTAATTTTGGTCTATTAGAAATTGGTCTATTTCCAATTTTACTCTGCTTTTAAGACTAAATTTCTTCAGGGATTTCACCTGATAGCCTGGGACTCTTAGCAGCTGACTTAGTAAGTTTGGGGTGCTATAGCAAATTGCTGTAGATTGGGTGATTAAACAACATTTCTCAAATTTCAGGAGGGTAGAAGCCTAAGGTCAAGGCATTGGGAGATTTGGTGCCTGGGAAGGAGGAGTATTTCTTGGCTTATAGATGACCTTTTTTTCCCCCATGTCCCCACATGATGGAGAGCAAAGAGCAGAAGCAAATTGTTTCTTGACTTTTATGAGGACATCAATCTCATCTATAGGACTCCACCCTTATGACCTTGTCTAATCCTAACTACCTTCCAAAAACTCCATCTCCTAATACCATCACATTGGGGAATAGGGCTTAACATATTAACTTTGAGGGGACACACATGGCAGTGTTCCCTTCTTTTGAAGTGTCCTGAATTTTAATTTTTATCTACCCAGGACTACAGAAATGCTGAAACATCTACTTAGATTTTTAGTGTCTTTGCAGTAACTTTTTCTTTGGTTTCTTTGTGTCTCACTCACAAGTGTGCAATTCATAAATTGGCAAATGCCCCTAGAGGAAATTGCATTTAGAATTTTGGGCTTCCTATGATGTTTTTCTTTCTGCTTGGAATCTTGTTCCCTCAAATCCCAATATTTTGGTCATTTTCTAATGACTTCATAAAGCTCTTCATTTTTTTTTCTTAAAATCTTTTTAATGTTTTATTTATTTCTGAGAGGGAGAGAGAGAGAGAGAGAGAGAGAGAATGGGCAGGGGTGGGTCAAAGAGAGAGGGACATACAGAATTTGAAGCAGGCTCCAGGTTCTGAGCTGTCAGCACAGAGCCTGACACAGGGCTTGAATTCACAAACCGTGAGATCATGACCTGAGCTGAAATCAGATGCCTAACCGACTGAGCCACCCAGGCACCCCAGCTCTTCATTTTTTAAAATCCAGATTTTATATTTGCTCCTGGCGAGTGTGTTATTAGGTGATATTAGCTACTCTGTCATTGGCAGAGGTAACACTCTCCTCTGTTTTAAATGCAAAAATCAAACCACATTACTCCTTAGCTTTAAACTTTCCAACAACTGTCCACCTACTTAGCTTAATCAGTATGGGTCCATACCATGACCTAAAATACTGGAAACAGTCTGCTGAAAGTCAGTGAGTAATAAAATTGGACAAAACACTAGAGTCTTTTGATTCCCAGTTCAGGGTTGTAACAATTTATTCTCTTGAGGGTGCTTTGACATTGTGAAAAGCCAGATTTTAATTTCAGTTGGTTGAATGGTATTCCTCCTGCCCCCTGGTTAATTAGATGGAAACATAACAGATTTAGTTGTGTACGATTTGTATTCCTAGAGCCTACCACAAAGCCTACACCATAGTAGGCCTTTAGTATTTATGAAACTGAGCTAAATAAGAAGCTTTTATATTACCTCTTTAGATTTCATCTCACTGCCAAAATTTCTGAAAAGGCTGAACACTCTCTGAATTTAATCATTATTTAGAGAGAAATTGATTGGTATATTAAATTTATTGGTATATTTTTTCCAGGACTCTATTTTCTAATATTGTGTCTAGATAATACTTCCTTCCTGTTACATATATGGAAACTGAGGTTTGTACAGGTTAAATGACTTGCTTAAGGTCATATCCTTGGCTGGTAGTGTAGGAGGAAAATAGAATCCCAGTTTCCTGATTCACAGTTAAGTATTATTTTTACTGCCTTTCTTTGCCATGTTGTTGTATTAGAATAGAGCTTTTCCCCTGTGATCTGCTCTCTGAGAGTCCTCTATTCCTTTCCCCAGTTTCAAGGTTATACTTCATAAATATTTTTAAAGCAGGAAAAATCTATAATTTGTACTAAATGTAGTAAAACTAAACTAACATAATGAAAATCTTATTCATAATTCTAGACCAGAAAAAAGTAGTTACTTCAGATCAAGTGCAGGTGCAACATGGATTCCTTGACATTTGCTCCTCCTCATTTTCTTCCCCACTAGAGGTTACTTCTTGGTAACCTCCAGAACCGAAGAACAGAATTTGAAAAATGCTGGTAGAGTAAGTCAGTTAAATTATTCAACCACCTACCTTTGCTTAATGCTTTTGTATTACAGAATATTTGTGCATCTCTCATTTGATGCTCATTGCATCCCGTGTGAGGTATCTAAGACATGGAATTTTAATAGATCCATATAATAGGTCAGAAAATCAAGACTCAAATTGAGCAAATTTCTGTGCATTATAAAAAGAAAGAAATGGATGAAGTGACACCAAAGTATTACAGCTTGGAGTCCAGTGTTCTTCCTTCCACATGTAAGTGCAATACATATACACTTTTACCAGGTCCTTCTTAAATAATTCCTTGTAAACTAGAGGCCAAGTCGAATAAAGTTTGTGTTATTATACAGTATTTTTAGAAAAACTCAGTTTTCCAATTTCCAAAGAAGATGTCAAAGGGTGTCCAGAAGTACCTTGAGAACCTCATGTTATAGCTGAAGGATTTTCAAGTCGAAAACTTGAGTGCTGCTGTGGAACTTGCTCTTGTACATCACACTCATGATGCACAGAGCCATTACTCACCTGTTGCTTCCCGTTACCTCTTGAAGCATGTCTGCACACCTGTGAATATGCTGCCATGAAGAAAGACTCTAACCTCCTTTTGTGAGTGCAAGATCAAAACTAATACTTCAAAAATATAAATATCTTTTCATCTCTTCCCTTTTTCAGAAAGAATGAAGCAACATTGTTATTTAAAGAAGTCACAATAATGTATGCTGGAAATCCTACAAAATCTCAACTGGAATAATTTTAAAAACTAATAAGTAAAGATAGCACAGTCTTAGAATACAAGGCCAACATACAAAAAATCAATTTTATTTCTATATACTAGAAACAAATAATTAGAAAATAAACTTTGAAAACATTTCAAATAATCTTATAATATTTAGGAATACATTTTTATTTAAAAATTTTTAAATATATTTTAGATACAGTTGCTTTATTATATTATTTTTCAATATTTTACTTATTTGTGTATAGTTGACATACAATGCTATAAAAAGAACTTATAAAACTCAACTCCAAGAGGGATGCCTGGCTTGCTCAGTTGGTGGAACGTGCGACTCTTGATCTCAGAGCTGTGGGTTTGAGCCCCATGTTGGTGCAGAGATTACTTAAAAATAAAATCTTAAAAAAAAAACACTAAGAAAACATATGATCTGATTAAAAAATGGATAGGGGACCTGAATAGACATTTTCCCAAAGAATACATATAATTGGCCAAATAGACACATGAAAAGTTGCCCACCATCACTCATCATTAGGGAAATGCAAGTCAAAACCACAATGAGATATCACCTTACACCTGTCAGAATAGCTATCATCAAAAAAGAGAAGAGACAACAATTTCTAGTGAGGATCCAGGGAAAAAGAAACACCTATGCACTGTTGATAGGAATGTAAGTTGGTACAGCCACAGTGGAAAATGATATTGAGGTTCCTCAAAAACTTAAAAATAAAAAAACCATATGATCCAATAATTCTACTTCTGGGCATTTACCCAAAGAAAATTAAAACACTAATTTAAAAAGATAAAAGAACCTCTGTGTCTATTGCAGCATTATTTACAATAGCCAAATATAGAAATAACCCTAGTGTCTACTGATATATAAATGGATAAAGAATATGTGATAGAATATTACATAATCATAAAAAGGACATCTTCCCATTTATGGCAAAATGGATGGACCTAAAGGGTATTATGCTAAATTAGTCATTCAGAGAAAGGCAAATACATATGATTTCACTCATATATGAGACCTAAAAAACAATACAAATGAATAAACAAAAAGCAGAATCTGATCTATAAATAGAACAAATGAAGGATGGAGGATGGGCAAATGGGTGAGGGAAATTGGAGATACAGGATTCTACTTCTGGAATGAGTAAGTGATGAAAATTAAAGGCACAGCATAGAGCTTATAGTGAATGGTATTGCAGTAGTGTTGTTATGGTGACAGACGGTCGCTACACTTGTGGCTAGCACAGCAGAACATAAAGATTTGTTGAACCAGTCACTATGTTATACCCTTGTAACATTGTGTGTCAGCTATAATTAATACCTTTTCTGTGTATATCTAATATTCTCTACTTTCTCAGCTGGGAACATTAAATAAAGGCACATGATTTTAAATGTTTAAATTCAGTACTTCTGATTTCCCATTCTGTTAAGAACATATCTTTACTTCTCCACACCTCTCTACCTTACTCTCTTCATATGCTTAGAACAAGAATCACAGGAGTGTTCACTCATTCTTGGTGATTCTTGCATCATAGGTAGAAAAGAAATAAAATCTGATTGGTTCTCCTAAAGAACAGTATTCTCTGCTATTGCTGCCATAGCCCTTGGTCACTATTGGAAATAAGTGATTGCTTAACCAGATGCACCACTCCTATCTTGCTGGAAGCCTGTTGATGGTTTTCACAAATTAGTACTCCATGCCATGCTACCTGTTGTTCTGGAAGAAAGGCAAATCCTGTGTTCTGTGACTGAAGTTCATGGTCTGGCAGTTTCTCAAGGTACCAGTCTGAGGAAGACCTTCCTTCCACTAGTGTCTTCTTTAGCAGTGATTATATCATGCCCTTCACAGACCTGGCATTCCTGCATGACTATTTGATGACTCACTCATACACACACAGACACACACTAATTTAACACATTCATACAGAGACGCACACATGCACTTGTGCACATACACCCCCACCCCCGACAACATTTTTCCCTATGGATGCACCAGGGTAACTGAACACAGCCAAATTTCATCACCTTAATATTTAGGTCTTTTCAAAGGTGAAGTCTTACCTTGTTAGCCCCAAAGCCAACTCTATTTCCTGATAAAGTGAATAATGTTTCTTCCAAGAAGAAGCCATACCTATACTTCTGTATAGAATATTTTATATCTATGACTGTATTACTGTCTTATTTGAAACACAATAATATTTTTTATAGATTAAAAAAAAGCTCAGGGACATTGCCCAAGAACTTGCCACTTTTATATGACAAATCTCTCCCTCTCTATATTTCCTCCAATTTAGGGTGCTATAATTTAAAAATATTATGAATTATTTTAATGTAAAAATTAATCAGACATAAAAGTATAAAAGAATAATGTTATGAGTAT
The DNA here is from genome assembly GCF_003009895.1 of Hyaena hyaena. Classification (NCBI taxonomy): domain Eukaryota; kingdom Metazoa; phylum Chordata; class Mammalia; order Carnivora; family Hyaenidae; genus Hyaena; species Hyaena hyaena. Next base: position 600,367 of record NW_024081107.1, on the reverse strand, counting down.
CTGGGTACCCACCACCTAGTTGAAACAATTATACTGCAAATAGAATTGAACCTTCTGTGTCTCTCTCTACATCCACTTTATCTCTCTCCTCCTGGTAAGCAACTACTATTCTGTATCTGATGCTTATCATTTTCTTACAAGTCTCTAATTTTTTACTACACGTGTATGTATTCTATATACATTCTTGTACATGTCTCCATTAAAGAGAGCCTTTAAGGAACACATGGAGGAATGTGACTCTTCAGTAATGGAAATTCACACCTTCAACCTAACCTAATATTGTCAAATTGCATCCTAAAATTGTTGTACCCAGTTATACTTCACTGGCAGTGTAGGAAAATTTATAAGTAGATACCATATCCCTGATGACTTTTTATATAATTTTCTTCTGCCAATTTGATGGAATTATTAATCCATATGTTCTGTCCTTTTTCTAACAGACTGTAGACTGGTTGTCCTTTTCTCTTAATTGAAGCAATTCTTCATATACCTTGAATTTATAATCCTTGGTCATTTAAATTGACTCATTATATTTTCTCTCAGTCTGTGACATTTTCTTCCATTCTTTTTGGGTGACTTTTGCTAAGTTTTACATTTAGTGTAGTGTAATTTAAACTTTTCTTCCTTTACAGGATGTGTTTTTGGGGTTTGTTGAAGAAATTTGTCCCTACCCTAAAGTCATATACTCTTAAATTTTTTTCTAAAAGTTTTAGAGTTTTAATTTTTATAATTCTCCAATTTTTCTAAAATTTGAAAGGAATAACATGAGATGGAAACAATTTTATTTTCTTCATATATGTATATAATTATCTCAGCATAGTTTATTCAATCTTCTATTTTTTCCCCACTGATTTGCAACACTGCCTCTGTCTTGTACCATATATGTCTATGCAGGGTCTATTGGAGGCTGTCTTTTCTGTTCCATTGGGGTATTGTTTGTTTCTAAACCAAATTCACAATCTTAGTTACTTTGACTTAACTATTACATGAAGTAATATTTCTCATAGTTATTTTGCTTTGTCAGATATTTTTAGCCCTTTGTTTCACAGAATTTTAAGAATTTGCTCAAGTTTAGTGAAGAAAACCATGGATATTTTGATTGTCATATTATTTTCATTACTCTCTATTGCCCTTTTTGTACAATAAAACTCTACATTTTCTTTATTTTTTCTCTGATTTATGACAGTATGACTGGTCTCTTCGAGGAGGTCCATTTTGGATCTAGGGGTGTGTGTGTGTGTGTGTGTGTGTGTGTGTGCAGTAAGGGCCACTGATACCTGCCTTAAGGTATAGAGTATGGGTTTCAGAATTCAGGTAACTGAAAACAATAACTCCCATCAGCACTTTAAAAATAACTAAAAAGCCAAAGTCATAATTACACTTCAGTGAATAAATGTCAGGAGGCTATACTGGTTAAGTTACAGTGTAAGAACTATTATCCTCTTAGTATCATTCAGACTCTGTCTTTGCTGCTGTAGCACACAGTGGGATGCTGTTGAAAGAACACTGACTTTATAATTACTTGCATCTTCTTCAGACACAGACTTTGCAACTTAAGGGTTGATGGGGAATCACTTATTCGAATTTGTTTCCCATCTGTAAATGAAGATAATAATATGCAGCTTATAAAATCTGGGTAAAAATAAATGAGATAATAAATGTGAAATGCTGTCTTCTATGTCATAGAAGTATAATAAAACATTAATTTCTTTCCTCTTCATAAGAACTAAATTCAAGATATTATATCCAAATCTTTTCTGGGAAGCAAAAAGAAGCCTTATTTGTAGGTGATTTAACTACTTGTTGAGGTAATGACAGTAGTGGCTCAATTAATTTTTAATGGCTAAAGGATGATTTATATTATGTAAAATTTTAAATTAAATAAGAACGGCTTTGAAATCCCGATATTACTCTTTACTAGCTATATGATCTGGAGAAGTCAGGTTTCTTATTAAAAATACTGAGATAATTCCCTTTAAGGTCTTTATAAAAGTTAAAGACTTTTCTTAAAAAGTAGATTCAACTTTGCCCTGCACTCTTAATAATTAGTAGCTGCTATTTTTATCATTTTATAGGACTGAGCTTTCAAATGCATTTGAATAGAGGAGGAACTTAATCTTCCTGCCTGCCTGAGAACAATCTCATTGAGATATGTGCCAATAAACAATAACTCATCGTTTGCTTTGTAATAAATTGAGCCTTAACACCTGAAATTGTTCATGGTGCCTTTTACAGAATCATCATTCAATAAGTACAAATAGGATAAATGGGATAATGGAAAATGGATATTCATTTATGTTAATTATTGCTGTCAGAGGTCTAGTTGACAAACTGTAATCTCATCAGGACACCTGAAAAGATTAACAAATAAACAACTGATAAAACTCTCTCAATTCTGGGATTCTAATGACATAGAACAAATAAAAAGGTACCCTACACCTCCTCAGGGTTAAGTAGGGGAAGAATTCTGGTGGACAAAGCACCATGAGAAAAAATTCAAGAAAGGACATGGATAAGTATTCATGATCTTTTCCATAAAGAAGCAAAGAGATTTAAAAATTTTAAAATGTGCCACCAACGTTCCCTTTTCGGCAAAGCACAGGAAACATGAAGAAAGCTACATCAAGGCATATCCTGAGTTGCTCAGCAAAGCTGAGAAATTTTTTACAAGTTAATCTTATTATATTTTGTATTTAATAGAGTAAGTGGTGATTGAGGGAAGATTATAAACCATATAATTGGTAGTAACTGTCTAGCCAAAACCAAGCTTTTAGATCTTTCTTCCTTTTTTGTTAGGCATTCCTGGACCTGTAATCATTGCCAACAGCTTTTCCTGAGGCCAACGTGCCCTCCACCCTGACACACACGCACACACCAGTGCACACACCTGCAGCCTGATGCCTGTTGATGACCAGGCTCCCACTCCCAGTTTTCCCCGTGCCGGGTCAGATCTGAATTTGCTCACTCCCATCTGAGACCCGGTCTGTGCTCCCCCCTCCCCAGTCTTCTTCACTTTAGCATCCAGGTGCTGGCAGGCTAGAGCTGTGGCACTCCAGCCCCAGCAACTGTGAATAACCGCTGATTGGGGAAAGCCCTAGAAAGTCCACGAGGAAGCGGGGGTGGGTGGAGAAGCTGAAGGGGGGAGGTGAGAATGGGCTCCGAGATCTTAGGGGTGTCGGGGCAGAGGACGTGGAGGCTGGAGGTGAGCTAAGGAGCCTAGAACAGCACAGAGGAGGTGGTGAGCAGGCTGCCCGGCGGGAACAGTACTGGAGCCTGTGTTGTCACAAGAGCTACATGGATGAAGCCTTGGCGACTCCAGGAGAAGGAGCAGGTAAGGCGGCAAGCCCTACATGGAGGAGTGAAAGCCCCTGCGTACCCCAAATGACCCTCAAGTACCTAAGTGACTACCTTTAGTTGGGGTCCGGCCTCCCCAGCAGGAGGGGTGAGGTTCAAGGGCAATCGGACATGCTCCCCACACCCATTTGCTGGTGACTGAAATTGTCTTTAGAGAAAATAAGACGTTTTACTTCCATACTTACAAGATTGGAATTAGAATACAAGGAAAAAGATTCCTGACCCCAAATGTATTCATAGTAATGTGCAAGTGACTGAGGTAAGAGCTGATCCAACAGTGATAGAGGTGAGGAAGAGCGTCACCTCCCCTAATGTGGAAAAGTGACCTGAAATGGGAGGTTGTGGTCCTGAAAAGACTCCTATTCCTAATCTCTGCAATTTCTCCTGAGCTCTGTGTAACTGAAATCAATCTCAGACCAAGAGAAATGACCAGGGCAGAGTCCCCCATGTGTGCAGTGCTGGTGGTGGTGTTAGCTGCAGTGTGGCCCACTGAATCATTTCATCTGCCTGAGATTTTACCTGAGACTTTTATGAAGACATATTTTATAAATCTCCATGTTGCAAAATACTTCCCAGTATTGAGTTACTGAAAAGATAATATTTATGGGCACTAACTCAGGATATGTCCTAAAAGGGACAGATATAAACATGAGGTCTTTAATTATATTCGTTCTGTAGTTAATTATACTAGACACTATTTTTCTGAGTCAACAGAATCTTTTCCAGAACGGCATTAACTTTTTTCCTTTGACTCAACCTCTTCATATTCTCAGCCTCCCCTGCTAGCACTGAGAATGGCCTCATTCTGAAGTCTGTTTGCCCGGTTTATGGGGACTTGGAAGTCTCTCCAACTGGTGGAACAGTTTTTTTCAGACCTTTAAAAATGGTCTAATATACAGATAGCCATAGTCAGAATAGTGATTCAGCTACTAAAAGAATATTTTTGATCCATGACAAATATGTTTGAAAGCTATATAATTGTTCACACTCTGCCTAATTAAGACTGGAAAATGTTGGAACAGAGAGTGCATCAACACATTCTAGAATCCCGTATATTTATAGTGCTTTTCATTTTCTAATACATTTTCACATTGTCTCATTTTATTCAATATTAGTAGAGTAGGTAACGTAGGTGTCATCATATTTTTTCTTTTTTCTTTTCTTTTTTTTTTAAGAGCGAAAGGGGGAGAGAGCATCTTAAGCAGGCTCTGTGCTTAGCGTGGAGCCCAATGAGGGTTGGATCTCACAACAGATCAAGACCTGAGCTGAAATCAGGAGTTAGACACTTAACCAACTGAGCCACCCAGGTGCTTCCAAGTGTCATCATTTTCATTTGACAGATCAAAAAGGTAAAACAAGACACAGCATTGGTCTATATTTTGTCACAGTAAATTAGGAGCTGACTTGGATCCAGAAGTGAGGTGAGAATCTTTACACAACTTTAGAGCTTTGTATCTAGACCTGCTGAGCTCAGTTGAATCTAACCATGTCTCACCTGCAGGTGAGATTTGGAGGCACTCTGTTGCCAATTAGGAGCATCAGTCAAAGTGTCAAAAGAATGGGTGTAGATAGACTAGATGTCTGTTCCTAAGCCAGGAGCTAACCAGATATGCATTATTTTTCATGTAGCCATTTTAGATTCTCAGTCTGGTACTTGGAGTAAACAATATTCTCAAAATAAGTATCAGCAATGGACAAAATCTTCTAAATAAACATGACTGCCAATTAAGAATTATAATGTATTTAGGGGCTTTTGTCTTAGAACATCACCCTTCACTTACAGGGGGCTTCCTAAACATACTCTAATGAGGGTGGCTGTGCTAGGTTCTTTGTTCTGTCCCTCAGATCTTGTTCTGTGTCTTGATTAATTCTTTCTACCATCTTCTGTATTCTGTGTGTGAGAGCAGAAAGGGGTGGGTGTATATGTGTAAATTTTTTGCAGTATATCTGGTGTCTGATTATTCCCTTACAAGGGCTACAAAACTTTTACTTTTTTCTTTGCCACTCTATCTTGATTTTTGTCTCTGTTCATTGACTCCACTGCTTATAAGAGCCTCCCACCTCCCTCCCACCCACCTTTTAAAGAAGAGAGAAGTGGCTTCTCTTTCAAGAAATTTCATGGTTTAGGTGGGAAAGATCTGACTCCATGCAGAGCCCTAAGAGGAAGATCCAACAAAGAAAATAATCCTGTATTTCTGGCATTTTTCTGGCTGCCCAAAGCATCAGTCTGCAGCTGACATTGTAAAATTTCATGAAAGGCATTGGTCATTTAGGCAGTGGGTTTTTAAAACTATATGGGTCATATTAGCATTTAAGATACTGGTCTTTTTTTCTGCAAAGAATATGGTGTAGATTATCTCCATTTGACATGTTATATTACTAAAAGCTCATAGAGTAGCTAAGATAATTGAAAATAAATTTGAAAATGTAGTTGGACACTCCTGAAATACAGAAAAGAATTTTTGTTCAAATGCTTTCTTGTTCAAAGAGACACTTCCCAGTCTTGCTAGTATGACTCAAAATTACAAATATTTCATTTTCTAAAAGTTAATATTTTTTAATTTTTCAAAAAAATTTGAGATCTAATTGATACACAACACTGTATACATTTAAGATGTATAGCATAATAACAGCCTTTAAACAGTGTGAAATAATTAGCATGATAAGTTAACATCCAGGATTTCATGTATGTACAAAGAAGAACTCTTAGGATTTCCTCTTAACAACTTAGCATACAGTGGTCTTGACTAGTCATCACTATATATGACATCCCTTGTACTTAGTTACTTAGTTACCTTAAAACTAATAGTTTGTACCTTTTGACCACCTGTGTCCAGTTTCACCTCTGGTAACTGCAAATCTGATCTCTTTTTCTATGAGTTTGGGTTTTTTTTTTAGGTTCCACGTATAAGTGAGATCATAGAGTACTATCTTCCTCTGACTTCTGTGACTTAGCATAAGGCCTTCTAGGTCCATCTATGTTGTCACAAATGACAAGATATCCTTTTTTATGGCCAAATATTATTCTGTTGCATGTGTGTGTATGTATCTCACAACTTCTATTCATTGTAGGTTGTTTCCATGTCTTGGCTATTAGAAGTAATGCTGAGACATACGTGGGGTACAGATACCTTTTCAACAGAGTATTTCCATTTCGTTTGGATATATTCCCAGAAGTGAAATTGCTAGCCCATGGGCTGACTCTGTTTTTATTTTTTTGAGTAACCTCTATGTGTTTTCCATAGTGGCTGTAACAGTTTACATTGCTCCCCAACAGTACACAAGGATTGTTTTTCCTCTATATCCTCACCATTGTTGGCTATCTCTTACCTTTTTGGTAACCATTCTAACAGATGTGAGGTAATACCTCATTCTGATTTTGATTTGCATTTCTCTAATGGTTAGTGATGTTGGGCACCTCTTAATTTACCTGTTAGCTATTTGTATATTGCTTTTGGAAAAAAAAGTCTATTCAGGTCTTGTAATCTTTTTCTTTCTTTCTTTTTTTTTTTTTAAGAGTTGAGATACTATACTGTATTTCAGGTGTACAACATGGAAATTCAAAATTTACATATATTGTGAGTTGTTGACCAGGGTTCATCTAGTTACCATATGTCCATATGCACAGTTGTTACAAGTTAACAAAGTCCTTATGTTGTACCTAATATCCTCCTGCCTTATATTTTATAACTGGAAGTTTGTACCTTCTAATCCCTTTCTCCTATTGTGCTCATACTTCGACCACCCTCCCTTGTGGCAACCACCAGATTATTCTTTGTATTTATGAGTCTATTTTTGTTTTGGTTTGTTCTGTTGATTCCACGTACAAGTCAAATCATAACACATTTGTCTTGGTCTGACTTATTTTACTTAGCACAATACCATGTTGTTAATGACAATATTTCCTTCTTTTTTATATTCCTTTGTCAAAGATTGTATAAGCATGGGTTTCTTTCTGGGCTTTTTATTTTGTTCTCTTGATCTATATCTTTTTTTTGTGCCACTACCATACTGTTGTGATTACTGTATTTCGTATTAGAGTTTGAAATCCAGGAGCACAACACCTTCAACTTTGTTGTTCTTTGTCAAGATTGCTTTGCTATTCAGGACCTGTTGATACTTTATAGAAATCTAGGATTATTCTAGTTCTGTGAAAAATGCCATTGGTGTTTTGATAGGGAATGTATGAATTTTTAGATTGCTTTGGATAGTAAGGAAATTTAAATGATCTTAGAATTTATGAACATGGTATATCCTATTGTTTGTGTTGTCTTCACTGTCTTTCATCACTGTCTTACACTTTTCAGAACACAGGGCTTGTACCTCCTTAAATTTATTTCTGGGTATTCCTTTTTATCATAAGTCAATGTTAAATTTTTTTAAATTTATTTCTGAGAGAGAGAGAGAGACAGGACATAGACAGTGTGAGCAGGGGAGGATCAGAGAGAGAGGGAGACACAGAATCTGAAGCAGGCTTCAGGCTCTGAGCTAGCTGTAAGCACAGAGCCCGACTCGAGGCTCGAACCGATGAACCGTGAGATCATGACCTGAGCCGAAGTCAGACGCTTAACCAACTGAGCCGCCCAGGTGCCCCAGTCAATGTTAAATTTTAACGGACTTTTTCTGCATCTGTTGACATGATTAATGATGTTAAACTTCCTCTTTGTTAATGTGGTATATCATGTTGGTTGACTTGCAGATATTGAAACATCCTTGTATCCCTGGAATAAATCCCACTTGATCATGGTGTATGATTGTTTTAATGTGTTTTTCAATTTGGTTTGCTAATATCTTAAAGATTTTTTACATCAATATTTATCAGATGTATTGGCCTATAATTTTATTTTATTTTATTTTTTCATCCTTGTGGGGTTTTTGTCTGGTTTTGGTATCAGGGTAATGCTCCTCTCATAGAATGAGTTTAGAAGCATTACTTCATCTTGAGATTTTTGGAATAGTTGAAGTATATGTATTGCTCAGTGTTTAAAAAATGTTTCTCTGAAGCCATCTGGTCCTGGACTTCTGGGAGTTTTTGGATTACTGATTCAATTTTATTATTGATCATTGTGTTGAGATTTTCTGGTTTTGATTCATTTTTGGAAGATTGTATGTTTCTAGGAATTTATTCACTTGTAGATTGTCCGATTGGTTGACATTTAATTGTAGTAATATCTTATTAACCTTTGTATTTCTGTAGTTTCAGTTTTAACTTGTTTTGTTTTTATTTATTTGAGCCCACTCTAATTTTGATGAGTCTGGCTAAAAGTCTGCCAATTTTCTTTTAGGAAATAAAAACCACTTTTAGTTTCATTGCTGTTTGCATTTTTTTTAGTATCTCATTTCTGATCTGATCTTTGTTATTTTCTTTTACTAACTTTGTATTTTTTTTTTAATTCTTGTTCCTTTCAGGGATAGCTGTAGATTTAGATTTTTCTTGTTTCTTGAAGTAATCCTGTATAACACTTTAAACTGTCTCACATTTGCTTTTGCTGAGTGTCATAAATTAGGACTGTGGTGTTCTCATTTTCACTTGTCTTGAAGTATTGTTGATTTCATATTTGACGTCTGACTTACTGGTTATTTCATAATATGTTTATCCTTCATCTGTTTCCTAGTTTTTATTTTTCTTTTAACAGATTTCTACTTTCATATCATTGTACTCAGAAAAGATGCCTGATAGGGTTTCAGTCTTCTTCAATTTTTTTTGAGACCTATTTTGTGGCCTAACATGTGATCTGTCCTGGAAAATGTCACACGTACACTTGAAAGAATGTATATTATGCTGGTTTGGGATAGAATATTCTGTATATATGGAGTCCATCTAGTCAACTGTGTCATTGAAGAACACTATTTTCTTAATGATTTTCAGTCTGGATGATCTATCCATTGATGGAAGTAGGTGCTAAAGTTCCTGACTATTTTATTCTGCCCATTTCTCTTAAAAATTTTTCTTAATGTTAATTTATTTTTGAGAGACCAAGACAGAGCATGAACATGGGAGGGGCAGAGAGAGAGAGGGAGACACAGATTGTGAAGCAGGCTGCAGGCTCTGAGCTGTTAGCGCACAGCCTGGCACAGGGTTCCAAACCATGTACTGGGAAATCTTGACGTGAGCCGAAGTTGGACACTCAACTGACTCAGCCACCCAAGCACCCCTGTCCTCTTTATGTTGATATTATCTTCATGTATTTAGTTTCTCCTATGTTGTGTACATAGATAATTATAAGTGTCCTATCTTCTTGGACTGATTGATCATTAGATAATGCCCTTGTTGTTTCTCGTTAGTCTTTATTTTAAAGTCTGTTCTGTCTCTGTGTATAACTGCTAAAGCTTTCTTTTGGTTTCCTTAAATTTTTTCCATATCTTTATTTTAATTCTGTATGCATCTTTTAGATCTTCAGTGAGTCTCTTTTAGGCTGCATAAATGGATCTTTTTTAAAATTCAGCTACCCTGTGTCTTTTGATAGGAGTATTTAATCCATTTCCATCTAAACTAGTTATTAATAGATACATTCTTAATGCTATTTTCTTGATTGTGTTCTGATACTTTTTTTGTAGTTTCTTTCTTGCTCTCTTCCCTTATAATTTAGTGATCTACTGTTAAATTCATATCCCTTTCTCATTACATTTTTGGTATCTATTATTAGCATTGGGTTTGTGATCCTCCTGAAGTTTATATGTAATATCCTATATATAGCAGTCTATTATAAGTTGATGATTGCTTAAGTCTCCTATATTTATCCTCCAATTGCTGTATACTTCACATCTTTATTAAAATAGTTCTCATTTGTGTTTACTGTGATAAGAACATAGTTTTTGCCACATACCCAAGATAATCCTATTAAATTTACTCACTTGAACATCTTTTATTTTATCTAGAGTTATCAATTGCCTTGTTCTTTAATTGACTTAACTTTCCATGCCCCAATCATTTCTAACCTACATACACCATCATACCTATCAGACAACTAGCCTTATTGGTCCTCGGATCATTGCTCTGCATCCCTGCTTGATCACTCTTCCTAGCATTTCTATTGTCAACCATCCTGGGGTAATAACTTCCCAACTTTCTGAGAAGGAATCCATAGAACAGTCACTTTTTTTTTTTTTCCTTTTGGGGGAGGAGGATGGGGAGGGAGCATATTCATATTTGAAAATGTTTTGGTCTGTAGTAACTTTTTAAGTTCTTGTATTGACTTTTTTTCCCAACAAATTTGTTTGTTTTCTTTGTAATTTGTTTTAACTTGAGACTGGATGCCTAGGATTGGTCTCGAAGTTTCTTAGCATCTTTGGCTTTTTCTTCCTGTTCTGACTTGTGAGAAATTTTTCTAACACTTCTCAACACTTTAATTGAATAGTTGCTTTTCAGCTATCATATTTTAATATACAAGATTTCTTTCTTCTATATTTCTCTGATAGTTATTTTTACAGCATTTTGTTCTATTTTTTGATGCCATGTAATTGCTTCTCTCTCTAAAGAAGTTATATTTGCAGTTTAAGTTGTACTTTCTGCCTTTTCCATATATTGACTATGGCTCATTTGTGCTCTTCGGGTTTGTATGTGTTTTGTGTCTGCTTTTCTATTAGCTGTTTGTCCTTCTTTGTTTCCTAATCATTTTCTATTGGCTCCTATGTAAGAATGATGTACTTAGTGTAATGACTGTAAGCTTTGTGTACTCAGCTGGGGTTTGATAACTGCTGGGTTACGATACAGGGTAGCATGGTGGCAAGGCTGAATTTTCACTGGTGCCTGTGTCTGAAAAGTACTGCAAGTGTCATTTTCTGGGAGGCTTCTTCCTAAGGCTATTTACTTTGCCCCAGAGAAGCTTCTAGCTCTGAGAAACATAGGCCTGCTTTTGTGGCTCTAGGAGTGGCTCTAGGAGTAGATTGAGCAGGGGGTCTGATAGTTTAGTAGTTCATATATAGGATTTTATGTAACTTTGCTGTTTTTATCTCATTCCTATAATTTTCCAGGAGTTTCTGGATCCATACCTCTTAGATTTCATTTCTCAACAGAATAAACCTTGAATCACATTCCTGAGGCAGTGACAGCTTGACTGTGCCTGGTGATGAACAGGACCTAGGTATCCAAATACTGTATTTGGATGGTAAATTTCTATCGCTTTCAGTTTATTTGTCTTGGTCTATGTTCCTTGCCCACCCCTGTCACTTTGCAGTCTGGAATCTGTGAAGGATTCTTCAGAATAAGTTTAGTTCCTTTAGTTTCTTTCATTGCTGCTTTCATTCTGAAGGGTTTTTTATGTTTAACTGTCACTTTTAGTGAAGTGATAAAAGGGAGAAGATCTCCATGGTTTTGGACAATTCATTTGTAGACACAAGTTCAATATTGTATTATAAAGCTCTCACATGAGTAAGGACCAGAGAGCTTTAAATCAAACAACACCCTCTACTACAAATGACAAAAGACACTTATGCCAGTTAGCTATAAAAATCAAGAGGCAGGAAAACTATATTGACTCTGGAAGAAATGAAAATCAGAACTATGGCAGTGATAGAATTGGGTGGAAGAATGTGAATATGAGACGGAATTAGATTACTGAATCTGATTCAGTGACTAATTGAATTTGGGGGTGAGTGGAATGAATGGAATAGAAAATTGAGGAGGACTTCAAGGCTTTTGGCTTTCATGACTGAATAGAAGCCATTACCATCTTTTATGCCCAGAGAATGCAGGAGTAAGATTAGCAGAATAATATGTTGGTTCTGTTTTTAAACTTGTTGAATTTGAGATGCCTGGGACTCACCCAAGTAGAGATGGCCACCAGGTAGATACTTTATTCTTTAGTATGTGCTAGTTGTTGCATTTGAGTCATCCTTCATAGAATAGTTGTAATGAGCTATAATAACTCTGTTTGTTAGTATAGCAGTATTTTCAGATCCCTTGATTCAGCAGTTATAAGTAATGTAGTGAATCCATTTCAGAAGCATTTGCCTTTCATTTGAAATGAGAAAGAATTATAAGACCTCTGAGATTTACATTGATAGAACTAGATGATATATTGAGAGCAGGATCTGAAGCCTAGAATTTGTATTTGTCAGAGTAGACAATTTATTTTCTTATAAAAATGAATTATTATTGGTCGTCAAGTCGTTTGGAACTGAATAAATATTAAAATAAGAACTTGAAATACCTCCAATGACCACCTAAATTCTTCTCACCCTTAAAAAAGAAACTAAGTAAAAATATTTGAGGTTTTCTGCTTAAGTGTTTTTAGATTTTAAAGTTCATACAAAATGGCCTGTAATGAAGTTTCTTAGAATAAAAGTAGCATGTAAGCATCCTGTCATGGCATTTTTTTCCTCTTCTTTAGTTTCAGCAGAAAAGTCATCCTTCATCCTTTCAAAAAAAGTTAATCCTTTCTCATTTCTGTGATACATCCTCCTATTTTCTTACCCAATGAATTTCATTCTCCAGTCATTCTTTTCTTCCATTCATCCTCCGAAAAGGCATTTTATAGGTAACTACCATAGGACTCTGGGTTAGGCTGGCCAGAATGTTAAATCAGTGTGCTATTGGTTTACAACCCACTTGGGAGCTTCCTGATTTAATCTGAAATTGGCCCCTGTATTCAGGGCAAGGAGAGACTGGGGCTGGGGGTGGGGGTGGGGGGGCAGGCAAGCCACTCCAGGTTGGTAGGTGGGAGTTTGAGTAATCAAAAGGAACTTGCGTATAAGGTTTGTCTTGTGTGGCAGCAAAACAAATGGATTCCTCGGTCCACCTCAAATCTTCTAAGTTAATAAAGAAGCCCTAAAACTGCTCAGTCATGTATACTATGCAGGTTTTTTTTTTTTAACACCAAATCATCATCTCAAGGCTATTTCCTGGGGGTGGGAAAGGGAAGTGGAAGTGGAACCCACATTCCCACATTCTAAGGACAGGGAAGGGTGGTTAGGAGTCTCTGAGTATCATGGCCCAGCATCATGTTTTTTTTGATAATGTTCCCCAACATGTGTTTAATGGCAATTAGGCAGACAAGGGTAGTACTGACAGTAGCAGGAAAAATAAAAAGTAAAAATTAAAAAAAACCCACTTGCCTTGTCTTTTTCTTACCTTCCTATACTGTATAATGAAAGATAACTTTAGAATAATGTTGCATTCCTGAAAAAATAATTCTCCAAGGTAGCTTCACAGTTTACTATGCAGTAGACATCAACTAACCATGTTGAAATTAACTTTATCTTTTTCAAAAAATATGTATTTAACAAATACCTTACTAAAATGCCTCTTTTTGTTGATATAAAAAGAAAATTATAACTAATAATTTTGATAGTTTGCTTTTTCAAGTACTTCTAATATCACAAATGCCTGAGCCATTGTCTGACTTTGAAATTTTGTAATATACCAGTAATTGAAAAGAATAAGGCTGAAACTAAGGACTATGTGGTACAAGGGTAGAGGGAAGGCTTTAACAAAAAGGAACTTGTTTTTTAAATGATAATCATTCACATACTAATATAAACATTTCTAAGCCAGTTACCCTAGTTTTTGACATACTTGTCATACTTTCATGTATTGCTTGATCCCTAAATGTGACAGGTATGGAGTTAGAATGTAGAGTTGGTCACAAAGATGGTCACCTGGTTCCCATTTCTGAAGGCACTCCCAATCTGCAGAGAGACAGTAAAATAAGTCGGTCTTTAAAATCTATGATGTTAACCCAACTTTGGAACCCAGCTGAGAACTGGAGCAGAATTGGCTTTCATGGTGCTGCCTTCCTCCAGAATGAGAATTCAGCTATTAAAGGGCATTAGAATGATATACAGCACTTAGGGGGAAGTAATCTTCTCTCAAGCTTTTATATTAAATAGTGTTATTCTCATTACTTTGGGATGGTTTTGCTGTCCACTTTTAAGGAAACAGGAGAATAGATTAGATCATAAAGCTTCTTTATTTTCATTCTAGGATTACATAAAAAAGAGCAAAGCCTTGTTTGTAATGTCTCATTAGAAGATTTGAGTTGAATCTTGAAGATTGAAATTTTAATCCTTTATACTAAATTACTGAAAAGTGCTGTAAGTAAAAGAAAGTTCTGTAACTGTGTGTGTGTGTGTGTGTGTGACACCACACGTTATAAAACTGTAAAATATACTTCAGAGAGAATTTTTTATCCTTTCATAGTTAATTGTCAAGTTGGTTTCCATATAACACCCAGTGCTCATCCCAACAAGTGCCCTCCTCCAAGCCCATCACCCCCCTTGCCCTCTCCCCGACCCCCATCAGCCCTCAGTTTGTTCTCAGTATTCAAGAGTCTCTCATGGTTTGCCTCCCTACCTCTCCCCAACTATTTTTCCCCATCTCCTCCCCCATGGTCCTCTGTTAAGTTTCTCCTGTTCCACTTAGAAGTGAAAACATATGGTATCTATCCAGAGAGACTTTTTCAAGTATTGTTGGTTTTTGTGTCTGTAACAAATTTTTTATGATAATGGTTTAACAATAGTTTTTCTGTGATTTCTACAAAAATGTGTTTTGGTAAATCCTTTGATTTAAGACCTCAAATGATGTAGCTCAAGAATGAATTATCTCGTAATTATTATAGTACTATAGTAGATTTGATTTCAAGTCTCAGATTATACCACATTTCTTCCCTCCCCCCATAGAATACAGATTTACCTCCAAAGCTAGTGGCTTTCTATCTGAGGATAGAAAGGGGCTTTCCTTTCACTTAGTTGTAACTTGTTTTCTCTCTGTGTCTATTTTGACTAAAAACTAGGGACAGTACATTAAAGAGGTAAAAATGCAGTCAGCTGGATTTCTCTCCCTAGTTTGATTTAATGGTTACAGGAGAATCAGTCTGCTATGGGGAATACTACAGACTCAAGTAACTCTGTAGTTAGAGACACTTCTCAGCAAATTTGGAAGAGGAAGCATTCCATGTGGATCCTGGGGTGGTTTGCTTTTATACATTTAGCTGGGAGGAAATCTGACACATGGACTGAGTCAGAACCTGGAATATGGCTGCAAGCCTCCAGTTCATCTACCTAGAGTGTGATTACTCTCCTCCCCATCTGTTTATGGGGATACCCCAGTCACCTTTTCTATCTTCTGTACCCTTGTTTTGATAGATGTTTCCTAGGATTAAAAATGTTTTCTGTGTGTGGCTTTCTCAGTCTCCAATTAAAGGTTTACAAAACTGAAAGTTAAAAATACCAACTTCTCTGCCAACAATGGAAAAATTTTTACAAATTCTATTTTCTGACTAATAGAAATAATTTTGTATTTAATCTTCGCTCAGCATAATCCATATTTCATCACCTCTGTGTATATAGGCACTCCTTCATAAGTGGTAGAATCCTGGAGTAATGTGGATTGTAAATTGCTGGGATGGGGATGGAGAAACTTGGGGTGAATATTCCCTCTCACCCTACCAAATCTATTCAGACACAATGTGACTGCCATTCTCTATCAAAGTCACTCTGCTTTGTGGCTATACCATTTTCCTTAGGCATTAGTAGTCCAGAAGAGGTCTGCTAGAAACATATTTTCTAAGTATGGTTGCAGGTCTTCTGTTTAAAGTAGAAGTATTAGGTAATTCTGAATCTGGGAAATTGTGCAAGAGGCAAATAGTACTTTTCAAAAAGTCCATAACAGGAAGAGGAGAAAAAAATGTCATTGTTCTATTAGATCGAATGAGATCTGAATGCAAAATCAACTTCTGCGTTTTCAGTGTGTATCCTGTGAAGTAAAATTGCTGTCGTATTTTCAAGACTTATAGTGCAGATACTACAAGAATAAAATAATGCATTTTGTGGTAATTGGTTTCAAAATGATTAAAAGAGGCTTTCACTTGATAGAAAGAATATAATTGAATATTATTTGAACATTATAGGTCTAGCCATATGACATCTTTTGTGAAAATTAATGATTATTAGTTTTCCAGACCATTAAGTAGAGGCTGGAGCAAAGATCAAAGTTGTTTTGTTGTGAATTTTCTTCCTCATGAACTTTGGTGCCTAATATAATTATCCCCCTTTTTAGTGATGGCTTGAAGAGAACTTATTAACTTCATGAATGACTTCCATTAGAGATTGCCAAGCTAACGGGCAGGGATGGAAAGCTGATGACTTAATTCTTCCTCCCACCATTTCATATTAAATCGTTGCTTTCCGAAAGCTCACACCATATTGTACATAATGCTTAATTATAGGGTTATGACTAGGTTAAATGAATCAAAAAGTTTTACCCAAACCAGTTAATTATGACTCTTTCTCTTCTTGCTGAAAGAGCAGGGAGTGATGCACACCGCAAAATCTGGGGGAGAGAATTTTACCTACTCCTTTCTCCCTGAGTTTATACCAGAATTGCCCTGTTGGTAAATTAAACATAATTATTTCATTTGACTTAACACTTGTAAAGTGTTTATATATTCTCTTTAGATATTATGAAGTAGGTGTTAGAAACCAAAGGTTCCCACGTTCCTTAACAGTTTCTCATTGTACCAAGAGTTCTGTAAACATCAAATCTGTTGAACATAGAAGAGTTGCTAGGAAAGGACATTAACTTATTATAAAAAATAGCACTGAAACTCTGTTGTTTTAATGTGCTTTTTTTTTAATAGAACTGTTTTTGGTAACAGATTCTTCAGAACCCAGTTATAAAGCAGACAGTCAGAATTGCAGTTCGTGAACCAGAGGCGCCAGGTGGAGAGTTCTACCTGCCAAGCCCTTCCTTACCCAGTGAAGACTCTTTGGGAACTCCAGCGCTTTTCAGAACAGTTTGAAACCCATTAGGCAACATGATTCTCGATAAGCCTTTCATTCTAGAGCCTATGATTACAACGAGCAATTATGTTTACATGTTATTGGCTCTGTAGTCTGCTTTACCCCTTGGGTAATTGATGGGATATCCTCAAAGTACGGTGATATTTGGTAAATGGAAAAAACAATACTTGAGGAACAAAGTGCCAATCATGGAAGGCAGAGAGAAACGTTGGGTGGTAAATAGGGAGACATAACAGGAGCTACTGCTCTTCTTCAAAGGTTATTTCTCTAGTCTCCTTTCCTTCCTTTCTTATGGACAGTCACTATAAAAAAAAATCTCAAACTCTTCCAGGATATGTTAAATTTTCCTATCCATTACTAAAATGATGCCATACTACATAATTCTGTCTTCCTTACAAGAGGCCCTGCTAATTTTCTCGGTATCATTCCCATTTTACTATATGTGCTGTCGAAGCAAGCACTCCATACTAGGTGATTCTGCAACTTTTTAAACTCCATGTTAGGTTCTTAAAAACTACCCACCTTGATCCCAGTTGGTCTAATTAATTCAATATAATGTATTTCACTATATAAGCATATCAAAATTCTGTTAATATGGGATACTATAATCATATTTTTCCTATTACAAATAATGCTGTGGTAAACAACTTTTAATATGTAATCTATGTAAGTGTAAGACTTTGTTCATGTCATATACTGAAAAATTTGTTGGGCAGTAGGGTGAGAAAATTTCAACCTTCCTAGAAACTGATTGCATTTCACAAGTGGTCATACAAGTTTTTAACAGTACTTCATGAAACTTTCCATCCATAAGAACATGACAGTCTCAGATATTTCATTTTTCTCCATTCCAGTGGTTGTGAAATAATATATCCATGCTTAATATTAAATTGCAAAATGCTCATAGCTGAAGAGTTTTAGCACCTTATCCCATGTTAATTTCCTGTTAGGAAATGCAGTTCAACATGAAATTTTTCTACTGGGTTGTTTTTCTTCAAATTCTTCCATGGAGGCTAAGCTAATCATCTGCTGTATGTTGGAAATGGATTGTCCTGCTCTTTAGTTTCTTTACTTCTGATGTGATAAATGTATTATTCCTATTCTTGATAATTTATGCTTGGTGTTATGACAATATATAAATGAAATAACATAACACACATATACATATGTGTATGTGTATATTTAAATTAAGAAATAACTACCTGTTTTCCAAAGTGATCATAAGATTCTATATTCTCAGGGTAGCAAGTTTGAGTTGCTTCACATACTTATCAACACTTGTTATTGTCAGTCTTTAATTTTAACCATTTTGCGGTATATGTCATAGTATCTAATCGTGGTTTTAAATTTTATTCCCCCAATTACTATTGATGACATATATCTTCATTGTACTTTTTGACTGTTCATGCATTTTTTTTGTGAAGTATCTCAGCATATTTTTTGTCTGACTTTAAATTGGGTTATCTACTAGTTTAGTTATAATTTTATAACTAAATGAAATTTATAAATGTAGGTATACTTCTATAACTAAGTATACATATATACATATATGTAAATGGTAGTCCTAATTTAATGGTTTTGCTCAGTTTGTGCCTGTTTATTTTTCATGGTGTCTTTTAAAGCAGAGAGCTTTTAGGTTTTGATTAAAAATAACTCATTTTTAACACAAATTTTTAAATTGCTTAATGAAAAATGTTAGAGGCTAACAGGATTTTGAAAAGATACTATAGAGATCAAACGTACCCTTCATTCAGTTTCCCCCAAAGGTTAGGTGTTAAATAAGTAGAGTACAATGTAAAAACCAGGAATTTGACACTTGTACCGTGTGTATATGTATTTGGCATTTTGTCACATGTAGATTGTGTAACTGTCACTGCAATTCAAATGCAGAACTATTCCATCATGCTTTGTGCTATCCCTCTGTACTCTCTCTGACCTCTCCTTTCCCTGTTGAACCTTGCATAACACCCTTGGGAACCACTAATCTGTTATCCATCTGTATAGTTTTACATACATGGAATTATAAAATTTCTGTCATTTGTATACCTTTTGTCAAGGTATACAAGATTTAAGATTAAAGATTTAAGATGTTGTATCAGTATATTTCTTTTGCTGATTAGTATTCCTTGATAGGGAAGTATCACAGTTTAACTTTTCACCTATTTAGGAACATTTTTATTTCCAGTTTGGGGCTATTAAAATAAAGCTGTTAAGAACAGTC
The DNA here is from genome assembly GCF_003009895.1 of Hyaena hyaena. Taxonomy (NCBI): domain Eukaryota; kingdom Metazoa; phylum Chordata; class Mammalia; order Carnivora; family Hyaenidae; genus Hyaena; species Hyaena hyaena. Next base: position 581,052 of record NW_024081107.1, on the reverse strand, counting down.
ATTTGTAAGTTTTTGTGTGGATGTTTAATTTTTTTAGAATAAATGCCTAGGAGTGACAATGCTGGCTGTATTCTGGAGGTACATTTAATTCTTTAAGAAATTATCAAACTATTTGAGAGTTACTGTATTTTATTTTTTAATTTTTTACATGTTCTTTATTTTTGGGGGGAGGGAGGAAGGGAGGGAGAGAAAGGGAGAGGCAGGGAGAGGAAGAGGGAGACAAAGAATCTGAAACAGGCTTCAGGCTCCTAGCTGTCAGCACAGAGCCCAACGCAGGGCTTGAACTCAGGAACAGTGAGATTGTGACCTGAGCTGAAGTCGAATGTTCAACCAACTGAGCTACCCAGGCGCCTGTGTCCCACAGACAATGTATGAGAGAGCTGGTTTCACTGCATACTTTCTAGATTTTGGTATTGGCAATGTGTTATTTAACTTTTCTAAAGGTAGATAGACACATTTTATTATGCCTCCAGTTGGTGTTTCCTGAATATCTAGTGCTACTAACATCTTTTGATGTACTTGTCATTCATATGTCTTCTTCAGTGAAATGTCTCTACATCTTTTGACCATTTTCTAATTGTGTATATAAGGTGGTGGTTTGCTGTTGAGATTTTAGAGTTCTTTAGCAATCACAGATAGTAGTTTTTTGTTGAATATATGGTTTGCAAATCTTTTCCTTCAATTGGTAGCTTTTCTCTATATCCTTTTCACAGGTGCTTTGCAAGATAAAAAATTTTAAGATCAAACTCCCGACTTTTTTCTTTTTTGATCTCATGATTAAAAACTCTACTCCAAGGTTTTTGTCTTGGGCTTTCTCCTGAGTTAAGATTTTTATAATCATAAGTTTTATATTTAAATATATGGTTAATTTTGAGATAATTTTTGCATAAACTATGAGGTTTAGATTGAGGATGGTGTTTTTGCTCATAAATATCCAGCTGTTCTAGCGTCAAGTGTTAAAGTCTATCCTCCACTGAGTTGCTTTGCATCCTTAGTAAAAAAATGAGTTGTATGGGTCTTTAACTGGATTCTCTATTCTGTTTCATTAATCGTTGTTTCATTCTATCTACTGATATCACAGTCTTGACTATAAAATAAGTCTTGAAAAAGTATGTACAATTGGAGATGGTTGGCATTTTTGTGTCTCAAGATTTCCAGTTCATGGTACACATTTGCATGTATTAATACTTCGATTATTCTCATCACTGTATGGTGGGCGTTTAAGTCTCTCACAAAAACTGTGGGTTTGTCTTCTTTTCCTTACAGTAACATCCGGTTTTGCCTCCCAATGCTTTGCAGCTCTGCATTTGGTTCATGCTCATTTTGGATTGTTATGTCTTCCTGGTGGATTTATTTTTATGTCCCTATACAGTTTGTACCTTAGTTTTTATTGTTTGTTTTTCTTTTTTGGTTGGTTTTTGTTGTTTGGGTTTTTTTGTTTTTTTGCTCTAATGTCTACATTGTCAGATATTAGTTTAGCTATTACTCTGTTCTTCTGGTTGTTTGTATAGTATATCTTGTTCCATTTATTTACTATTAGCATGCCTATATCATTGCATTTGAATTGAATTCCTAAGCATATAGTTAGGTCATGGTGTTGTTTTTTTGTTTTTTTGTTTTTTTTTTAAATTTATTTCTAGGAGAGAGAGAGAGAGAGACAGCGTGAGCAGGGGAGGGTCAGAGAGAGAGGGAGACACAGACTCTGAAACAGGCTCCAGGCTCCCAGCTGGCAGTCAGCACGGAGCCCGACGCGGGGCTCGAACCCACGAACCGCGAGATCATGACCCAAGCGAAAGTCGGATGCTTAACCGACTAAGCCACCCAGGCGCCCCGGTCATGGTGTTTTTTATCCCTTCTGTTAAGGTTTTTTTATTTGCTAAACTTACTTTAAGTTTATGTACTTTGAGAGAAAGCACACACAAGCAGGGGAGGGGCAGTGAGAGAGGGAAAGAGCACAATCCCAAGCAGGCTCTGTGTTGTCAGTGCAGAGCCCAACACAGGGATCATTCCCACAAACTGTGAGGTTGTGACCTGAGCTGAAATCAAGACTCAGATGCTTAACCAACTGAGCAAAATAGGTGCCCTGTTTATTTGATAAATTTAGATCATTTACACTTAATGCAAGTAGTATTTTGTAAATGTTTATTTTTGAGAGAGGGAGACAGGGGACCTAAAGTGGGCTCTGTGCTGACAGCAAGAGACCTTGATGTATGGCTTGAACTGACAAACTGAGATCATGACCTGAGCCAAAGTCAGACACTCAACTGACTGAGCCACCCAGGCACCCCTAATGCAATTATTGATAAGGCTTAAATGTGCCATTTTATTCTTAGTCTTCTGTTTGTTTTCTTTGGGTTCATTCTCTAACTTGTCTGCATTTCTATAGGTTATGTGTAAATTTTAAATTTGAGTGTATCTCTTTGTATAGCTTTTTTAGTGGCTACTCTAGGTATTAAATTATGTTTAAGTATTTTATTGCTTTCTTAAAAAATTGCCACAAGCGGAAACACAAATTTTTTTCTTAAAATTCTGAAAGTGAAGAAAGGTCTGTTAAAGATTGACTGGAATAAAGCCAAGGTATCAGTACAGCCGTATTCCCTTCTGGAGGCTTAGCGAAGAATCTGTTTCAGTTTTCCAGCTTTTAGATGTAAATGTTCTGTGAGCTAAAAAAATGTATGTCTACTTTCAAAACCAGCAACTCTGTATTGAGCTTTTTAGTACCGCATCACTCTGACTTCACTCTGCTACCTACCTCTTCAATATTAAGGATCCTTCTGATTACACTGAACCCACCAGATAACCCTGGATAATATTCCAATATTATAGTCAGTTCATTAAAGTTGCAGATAGAATTAAGTTTGCTAATTTCTTTTTTCCATGTTAAATAAAATATTAAGGTTCCAAGAATTATAACATGGTTGTCTCTGGGGGCCATTAATTTGCCTATTACATATTACATATACAAAACTGATCAAGTCTCCTGTTGTATACATTTTCCTGGTTCAAGTCCAGTGCAAAAACCTTCTATAACACTGTATCCTTATCCCCTCACATTTAAAGTAAAATTGTCTTAAATGTTTCCTCTGTATACTTTAATAACCAAATCAGATAGTGTTAAAATTTTTATTTCAACCATCAAACATAATGCAGAAAACTCCAGAGGACAAGGAAACCATATTATATAAATACATAGTTTTGCTTTTAACATTCATTCTCCTTTCCAGATGTTTCAAGATTCTTTTGTCATTTCCTTTCTGCTCAGAAAATTTTCTTTAGACATCCATTTAAAATAAGATGGCTGGTTATAAAGTCTCATGGTTTTCCTTCATCTGAGAATGTCCTGATTTCCACTTAATTCCTGAAGATATATTTGCACTGAACATGGAATCTGGGGTTGATCATTTTCTTCTCTAAACATTTGAAAAGTGTTATGCTGTCTCTTTCTGCCTCTATGGTTTCTGTTAAGAAATCCATTCTCATTCAGACTTCTTCCCTATGGATCATGTACCATTTGTCTTAGTGCTTTTAACATTTTTTTCTTTGCTCTTGGTTTTCAGGAGTTTGTGATGTATCTTGAAATGAATTTTTGATTTTTGTCCTGTTCATGATTTACTCAGCTTATTCTGCAGATTTGTGTTTTAATTTTTGCCCAACTTAGAGAATTTTTTAGTCATTTTTTTTTTAACAAATACATTTTCAGCTCTGTAACAGTCTGAATGTTGGTGCCTTCTCAAAATTAAAATATTGAAGCTCTAACTCCCAATGTGATTGTATCTGAAAGTGGGACCTCTGAGAGTTACTTAGGTTTAGCTGAGGTCTTGAGGGGTAGGGTCCAATGGTGAGATCAGAGTTCTTTTCAGAATAGGAAAAAGCCCACAGCTCACTGTCATGGGACGGTACAGTGAGAAAGTGGACCTCTGCAAGCCAGTAAAAGAGCCCTTATCAAGAATCAAATTTGATAGCAAGTTGATCCTGGGCTTTCCACTCTACAGGACTCTGAGAATGTCTGTTGTTTAAGCTACTCAGTCTATAGTATTTTGTTACAGCAATTTGAGTAGCCTCAGAATCCTATTCCTCTTCCTCTTGTTTTCTGGAACTCCAATGAGATGCATATTATCTTTATATATATATTATATATATACATACATATGTATACATAATTACATATATATATATGTATATATAAGCAAACATTCCTCTTCCTCTTGTTTTCTGGAACTCCAATGAGATGCATATTATCTTTATATATATATTATATATATACATACATATGTATACATAATTACATATATATATATGTATATATAAGCAAACATTCCTCTTCCTCTTGTTTTCTGGAACTCCAATGAGATGCATATTATCTTTATATATATATTATATATATACATATATATGTATACATAATTACATATATATATTATATATAAGCAAACATATATAATTACATATATATATATTATATATAAGCAAACTTATACTAGCCTCAGAAAATGTACATTTCTTTCTGCTTGCATTCTGTGTGTTCAATTTACTTTTATATTTAGGTAATACCAATGATAGACAAATTTATTTCATACAGACTTGATAAAGCTTTAAAAAATCATCTGATATTCTCTTTTGGGGAAGATTTTCCTAATGATTAAAGTTCCTTAGTAATAGTCTTAGTTTTCTATATTTTTGTATAAATATTAGTAATAGCTTTTAGAAATTTCATACTAAAATAATGTTTTTGGAAAATTACCTTCTGGTTTTAGCATTAATTGACTTGAAGATGTTTATAGCATACCTGTAAATTTTTAAAAGTTTCCACTGAATCTTCAGTTACATCCTTTTTACATAATGATACTGTTCCTATGTACCTTCCCTCTTCTTAACCAGTCTTGGTAAAGAATTATACTTTGATTTAATGCTTTAAATAAGTGTTCTTTATTTCATAGCTTTTTTGAGTATACTTCATAATTTGACATGAGTTTCAGGTGTACAACATAGTGATTAAAAAACTCCATATGCTATGGTCCTCACAAGAATAGCTATGATAAGTCACCATACAATGCTATGAAAACATCATTGAATATATTCCGTATGCCACACCTTTTATCCCCATAACTTACTCATTCCATGACTGGAAGAATCATTTATCTCCTACTCCCCTTCAGTCAGATTACCTATCCCCTCACCTTTCTCCTCTCTGGCAACCATCAGTTTGCTCTCGGTATTATAGGTCTGATTCTGCTTTCTGTTTGTTTTTTTAGATTCTACATAAGATGAAATCATGTTTCTCTTTCTCAGTCTAACTCATTCCACTTAGCCTTCTGCCCTCTAGGTCCACCTATGTTGTCACAAATGACAATATCTCATCCTATTTTGTGGCTGAGTAATATTCCTGTGTGTGTGTGTGTGAACATCTTTGTGCATTCACGTATCTATGGACACTTTCAGTTGTCCGTATTATTGTAAATAATACTACAGTAAACCTAAGGATGCATACATCTTTTCATTTTCTTGGGATAAACCCTGAGAGGTGGAATTACTAAATCATATGGTACTTTAAATTTTTTGAGGAACTTCCCTACTGTTTTCCCAGCAGCTGTACCAGTTTCCATTTCCATCAACAGTACTCAAGGATTCCTTTTTCTTGACATCTTCACCAATGCTTGTTATTTCTTGTCTCTTTGATCGTAGTATAAAATACACACCTAGAGTAATGGAACAGAATAGGGAGCTCGGAAGTAAACCCGTGCTTACATGGTCAGTTTATGGCTAAGGAAGCAAGAATGTATAATTGGAAAAAGGTAGTCTCTTCAAAAAAAGGTGTTGGGAAAACTGGACAGCTGCATGCAAAATAATCAAACTGGACCACTTGCTTACACCATACACAAAAATTAACTCAAAATGGATTAAAGACCTAAATGTGAGACCCGAAACCATAAAACTCCTAGAAGAGAACGCTGGCAGTAATTTTGTTGACATCAGCCATAGTAGCATTTTTTTAAAGATCTGTCACTTAAGACAGAGGAAACCAAAGGAAATAGAAACTATTGGGACTACATCACAATAAAAAGCTTTTGCACAGCAAAGGAAACCATCAACAAAACACAAACATAACCTACTAAAAGGGAGAGGATATTTGCAAATTATATACCTGCTAAGGGTTAATATCCATAATGTATAAAGAATTCCTATAATCCTGGGTACCTGCATGGTTCAGTCAGTTAAGCATCCAACTTCTGCTCAGCTTTGTGAGTTCCAGCTCTGTGTTGGGCTCTCTGCTGTCAGCACAGAGCTTGCTTCAGATACTCTGTGTCCTCCCGCCCTGCCTTCTGCACCTCCTCTGCTGGCTTGTTCACTCTCTCAAAAATATTAAATTCCTGCAATTCAACACCAAAAGAATTCCAATTAAAAATGGGTAGAGGGCCTGAAAGACCTTTCTCCAAAGAAAGGCATATAGATGGCCAACAACACGTGAAAGGATACTTAACATCACTCAGGATCAAGAAAATGTAAATCAAAACCACAATGAAATATCATTTTATACTTCTATATATTTTTCAGAAAATAATTTTACATAATTATTTTGCATCTTTATTATCCTGATTTTTCTTCTGTGATTGTTTTTAGTTTCTTGAGTTGAATTTTTATTTTGTCTATTTTAATTTTTAAATTACGTTTAAAACACTTAAGGATGTCAACCTCCTATCAAAACAGATCTCAGAAGTTCATGTGTGTATGTGTAGATGTATGTTTAGTATTAGTTTAGTTATAAATATTTCATAATTGCTACTGTCTGTGTTCTTCCTACCCATATCACATTAGGGAATGTTTATATTTCCATAGTTAGTTGTTGTTGGTGGTGATGGTTTTAAATTGCCAACTCACTGTTGATTTCTTATTTAATTGCTCTTGATGGTGCCACTCTTATGGAATATATTGAGGTTTCTTTTGTGGTCAGGTGCATCATCAATCTTTAGCAGTATTCATTGTGAAAACAGCAAACATATTTTAGTTTGATGTGAATTCTGAACCCACAGTTGGTATAGGCCCAAGGTTTCTTTAATAATGAGTAAATTGTTTCCATTTATGTTTTTGGGTAGATGGGAAATTTCTTCATTGTTTCAACATTCTCCTAGTTTTTATCTCATGTATTTATATTCTAAGTGTTGACATTATGTTAACTAAGTGTTTTATTCAGGTAGCTCTAAAAGTTTTAGCTTTGGGGCGCCTGGGTGGCCCAGCTGGTTAAGCATCTGACTTAGGCTTAGGTCATGATCTCATGGTTTGTGGTTTCAAGCTCCACGTAGGCTCTGTGCTGACAACTCAGAGCCTGGAGCCTACTTCGGATTCTGTTTATCCCTGCCTCTCTGTCCCTCCCCTGCTTGTGCTCTGTCTCTCAAAAATAAAGAAACATTAAAAAAATTTTAAATAATAAAATAAAAGCTTGAGTTAATTGTGCACAGAATAGGCTGTGTGGGCTTACCACTACAGTTCTATAGTTCTATGAAGAATGGTGATACTTACCTTTATTTTCAAGTATTGTTTCTCTAGTCCCTAGCACAGTGCCTAGCATTTAGGGGTCACTGGATCATCATTTGCTGAATGAATAAATTGTTCCAATGTCCCTGAGAGCTATTTTGGTCTTTGTCATTCACTATTAGTTTTGAGTTGCTACTTCATTTGTGGGGATTTGGGGATTACGTTTGTTTTTGTTTTAAGCTTAGGTTTTAAAGTTTTGTAAATAAAATTGTGAGTATAGTTGACACATGGTGTTAGATTTTTTTCAAGTATACAATATATTTAACATTACTATATAGTTGTGGTACCTGGCTGGCTTAGTTGGTGAAGTATGTGACTGTTGATCTCAGGATCGTGAGTGCAAGCTTCATTTTGGGTGTAGAGATTACTTTTAAAAAATTGTTAAATTGCATCTGTGCGTGTGTGTAGAATTGTGGTATAGGTGGGCCAGAGAGCAGAATCTTCCCATATCATCCTTTTCTGCTTTATTGTCCAGAGGACTGGATTAGATCCTTAAAATCAAAGAAAATTCTGATCATGTCACATGTCAGTCTCTTGCTTGAAAACAAACTATTATTCTACATTACACTTTGAGTATAATTTAGATTGCTTAGTGGAATAGATCAAGATTTTTAAGCAATAAATCATACCCATCTATGCTTTATTTCTTATAATTCTTTACTATCATAGTCCCACATTTCAGTTCCTAATGCCCCATACTCCCTAAAGCTTCAAAGTCCTTGCAAAAATTTTCCCTTCTAAGAATGCCTTCATTCAACTGACAAACACCCATTCATAAATCCTTATCCCCATGAATTGTTTACAAACCCAATGTCCTCTCTGGCTAGAGTTAGATCTTTTCTCCTTGCTCCGATATCAACATGTTCATACATTTCATATATCCTTACATATTGTGTTGTCATTGTGACTCAGTTTTTCAGGTTACGCCCCCCCTGCCCAAAACTGAACAGAAAAGTGTATGAGATATGAACGTGAATCTCTCACCCAGCATCCACTCTATTATATCCAGAATTGTACCCGAAATGAGAGCCAGACAAAGGATTTCCTCTGGTGTGGCAAGATCTAATGAATATTGATAGCCTCACAAGACAGTTGCCAAGATTCAATAAAAGAGCAGATAAAGTGCTCTGCAGAATATCTAGCACATAGTAAGTACTCTGTAAAGGATAATGGCAACTCAGCAATCCCCTAATTACAACATACATTTTTCTCTGGACTGTTCAGCTCTCATCTCATGACTTTCAGGCATGGTATACATGTTTCAAAAGTCCTATGTATTTTGATATGCTGGCAAATAAAGCAAACTTATTTCCAAAGTGGATACTGAACAATGTTATCACTAGTGGGAGATTTACACGATCCTTGAAGGGTCTGAGGGCAAAGAAGGACGTTAGAACAAAGAAGTTTAGGGAAATTGCTAAGCTAGATAGGCCTCCAGAACTCAGATTCCTTATGCATTTTGAAATCTTAAGTTCAAATTTTCTTTAAAAAGTGTCTTGGGGCTCCTGGGTAGCTCAGTCAGCTAAGCATCCGACTTCAGCTTAGGTCATGATCTCACAGTTTGTGGGTTTGACCCCCGCATAGGGATCTGTGCTGACAGCTAGCTCAGAGCCTGAAGCCTGCTTTGCATTCTGTGTCTCCCTCTCTCTCTGGCCCTCCCCTGCTCACGCTGCCTCTCTCTTTTTCAGAAATAAATAAAACATGTTAAAATTTTTTAAAAAAAATTAAAAGTGTCTTATAACAAGGATAAAATACCAAGAGAGAAAACATGATTTTTACTTTTACTTTAAATCATGAAGTAATTATAAATATCTCAGATTTAGGTGGTAGGTACTAATATTTTTGGTGATAACTGGTGAGGAAATATAACACTGAAAATGAATTACACCTAGAGAAACAAAATCCTAGAATTTAGAGCTAGAAGCTTTACCTATACGCTGACCAAACTCTTTTATTTCACTTATGTATGAAGGAAAAGTGAGTGCTCAGAAGGTCGTATGTTGACTTAAATCACATTTAAATTTCCTTCTCAAGCATGCTCACATGAGAAACACTGATGGGTTTTTCATACTCAGGAGACGCACTTAAATTACAGATTTTCCTATAAGCTTTAGCTTTTAGTTTTTTAGGTTCCTTTGCAGCATGGTTGAGTAAAATAGTGATACTCACCTAGTAAATATTTTATAAGCTAAATTTTTTTAAAACAACAAGTTTGTGGAGTATTGAGACATTAAACAATGTACAGTCACTGGAGCCCCATTATAATCTTATTTATAGAGGAGTTTTCGCTATAAAGTAGGTGGATGCATTGTGGTCTTAAATTAACATTAAGTCACTGAAGTGCAAAATGACTTTATTGTGCCATGATAACACTGTTGAGATAAGGAGCATTGGGAACAACCTTATAAGGAGTATCCAGCATGTAACAACAGAATTTGTTTGTTACAGTTTTTCTTTGTTGTGTAATTACAGAGGTTTAATCAGACAAAGCAAAAACATCAACATGTGTAACAAAAGGCAATGTGTCAGGGTACAAAGCCATTCTGAGAGTGTGTGTGTGTGTGTGTGTGTGTGTGTGTGTATACGCAGGTGTGCGTTTACTGATACAAATATGTAACAGGTATAATGAATATGTAATTATACATATGTATATGTAATATATACCTATATTATACAAGTATTTATGTACATACACCATAAACATTTCCTATATTTTTATATAGTAATTTAAATGTGTTTATTTTAAGGGTCATAAATTATTGAATCAAGGTCATAAAACATAATTTTCAACCCATATGTCTATACTTATCATATATCATTTTCTGTAAATAATGGTGCAGATCTTTACACTTGATTTTTTTCTTTATGACTTAAAGTTATGTTAGTTTCCTAGGGCTGAATTAACAAAGTACCATACACCGAGTGACTTAGGATGATGGAAATCTATTGTCTCACAGTCTGGAGGCTAGATATATGAGACCAAGGTATGCTGACAGGGCAATGCTTCCTGGGAAAATTCTAGGGAAGGGTCTGTCCAGGCCTCTGTCCTAGCATCTGCTATATAGTTCCTTGGCTTGTGGCAGCAGAGCTGTGATCTTCAGATGGTGTTTTTCTTGTGTGTGCACCTGTCTCCAAATGTCTCCTTTTTTTTTTCTATTTTTTTTAAAGTTTGTTTACTTTTGAGAGAGACAGACTATGAGCTGGGGAGGGGCAGAGAGACAAGGAGACAAAGAATCTGAAACAGGCTCCAGGTTCTGAGCTGTCAGCACAGAGCCAGATGTGGGATTTGAACCTACAAACAGTGAGATCATGACCTGAGCTGCAGTCAGACACTTAACTGACTGAGCCACCCAGGTGCTCTCAAATGTCTCCTTATAAAGACACTGTGGGTTAGGACCTTAACATATTAAATTGAGGGTGTGTAATCCATAACAAAAATAATTTCTTAAGCATCAACTTAAAAAAAGTTTTCTTCAAAACAGAGCCTACTTGCTAGACATGACTAAAATTTTTCTGAAAATTCTATTAGTTTTCACTATCATCAACCATGTATCAGTATTAGATTAATGACATCAACAGTGTTTGGTATTATTTTAATATGATTAAAATATTCTGATCATGAGAAATTTTTATAATCTGAGACCATTTTAATAAGTTGATCATTGTTCATGTATTCTAATTTGTGAATCATCTAGTCACATTGTTGACCAATTTAGGGGTGTATTAGGCTCAACATTTTAGAGAGCTCTGAGTTCTTTATGTACTAAACATTAACATACATGTTTTTAGTAAACATATTTCATTTTCTTTTTGGTTTTATTTTTTAAAATATTCATTTTGAGAGAGAGCATGCAAGCATGAGCCAGGAGGGGCAGAGATAGAGGTAGAGAGAATACAAAGCAGGCTCCACACTGAGCATGGAGCCCCATGTGGGGCTTGATCTCAAGAACCGTGAGATCATGAATGGAGCCAAAAACAAGAGTCAATTGGATGCTTAACTGACTGAGCCACCCCAAATCCCCTCTTTTTGTTTTTATATACAAAAATACTAAACAAGCATAACAAAACCTCTAACTATAAATGTATCTTCTTATTCCATAGGGTTAATAAATATTCTATTTCTACTTGTTTTTCCATATATTTAATTATTTAATACATTTTGAACTTCATGGACTATGTGTGAGATACGGATATAAAAATATTTCAGATGTTTGACCTATGTTCTAAGCATCATTTATTGACCAGTATGTCTCTTTGTCTTTGATAACAACCCATCCTTCCTTATTTGTTGAATTGTTAAGTATAAGGTTTTGTTACTTAGCTAATTTTGTTGAACTACTACTTCTATTTTGCCAGGACAATGATGCTTTAGTTTGTATAGATTTTTAATATTCTGATATATTTTCCTCCTAATTCTCCTTTTAAAAAGTCTTACATATTTTGACTTATTTACCCAGTTTTACTTGAAAAAAATTTTTTGAGAGGTGAGTGCTTGCACACACGTGCCAATGAGTGGGGATGGGGCACAGGGAAAGAGAATTTTAAACAGGCTCCACCCTCCTTGAGTGGAAATCAAGAGTGAAAGACTTAACCAAGTCAGTCAGGCACCTCTGTACTTGAAATATTAATCCTATAACAACTTGTTAGGATTTTAACTTATATCTTGTAAGTCTTTTATAAAGTAATTCATCTTCCCTATCAAGGAAGATAAAATAAATTTTATTTGGTGTTTTAGATACTTCCATAATTTGTTGTAGCTTTTTTAAGGTTGTTCACTCAATGTTTAGCAAAGATTTATTGGTGTCTACTACATTTCAGAATGCAGTAGAAATTAGAAGGTTGAAAATAGATAAAATTAAGGAGCTTGTATCTATTAGGACTGCAGATAAGGAAACTGACAAAAGATGGTGGTTAGCCAGGAGGAATGCAGTGTGCAGTGCTCAGTCATACAAGCCATGGATCCCTGACAGGTTACAAGTTGCCAGGAGAGAGCGTTACACTTTAAGTGAGTTTAGGAGGCTGACAGACAGCTAGATGAAGGGGAGCACTTGTCTTAAGGGAAGAAAACTGAAAATGCAAAGGCATACAGATTTAGAAGAGCATGACCTAAAGATGAAATGATGTGAACTTCACTGTGGCCTAACTGTAGTATGTGAATGAGGGCTCATTAGTCTGCAGTAGATATAGACCTGTTTTCTCTTGTGTGGGCATTGGGTAACATAGGTGGGTTTAAAGAGGGAAGGGAAGTGGTGTGATTTTATCCGTATTTAGAAAGATTTCAAAGCGGACATTGTAGCAGGTAGACAAGAAAGGAGTAGGGGTGAACGAAAAAGGTTTGTTGGTAATTAATAAAAATATGTACTCGATGAAGGAATGAATAATGAATGAAAAAGTTGAAATAGATTTAGCAGCTGAAAAATAATTAATGACTTTAATATTACCTTGACTCAGTGGAACGGTTGATTTAGAAGCCAGTTATTAATAGGAGACAGTGTTAAAGTCATGAATATTTGAAATCAGATCTGTTATTATTTATCAAGCTAGTTACTGGGGGTTTGTAGAAAATAACTTAATATTTTTATTTGTGTTGCTTATATGTTCACCTTGCTACCTGTTATATTTAACCCTAATAGTTTTCCAGGTGATTTGTCTTTTGAGTTTAAAATTACAATGCCTGAAAGTACCGACTTGGTTTCCTGCCTCCTAACATTTGTATTGTTTAATTTTGCTTAAATTGGTCTGCTTAAATATATTGATCAGAATTTCAAGAAATCTATTAAAATGATGGTTGTGGGCATATTTATTTTTCTTTCAGTGATAATGGGTATGACCTAATATTTCACACTTAAGTTTATGTCTCTGGAAATGTTTTTTTCCAACACATTAAACTCAAGTAAGATTCATTCCAATCTGATTTGATACATGGTTAAAAAATGAGAGGGTTTTGAAATTTTATCGAAGAACTTTTTGATACTTACTGAAATGTAGATGTATATTGTCTGATGAGTTGATATCTCATATTAAATTGGTTATTCTATGATTTTAAACTATGCTTGTGATGATTTCCATGGATACAATATATTCTTATTTAATACTGAATTTTGGATATTGTATGCAGTATGTTAAAATATTCATGGCTATCCATAAGGTTGGTTTTTTACTACTTGTGCTTTTATCTTGTTTTAGATTCAAAGATACACTTCTTAGGGTTGTGAAATATGGAAACTATTGCACACAAATAGTTACAGTAATTAAGCCATAGCTAATGAGTCAAGAAAACAAATACATTGCAGATTTTTATCAATAAAAGTTGTCATTGAGCTACATGACCCAGATAAATCTTTATATTGCTGGAGCTAATCCATAAAAATGAAAGGTTTTGATTACATGAACCCCAAGGTCATTCTAGGTCTAGATTTCTGCCAACTTGTGTTCATAGAGAAGTTCTTCCAGCTCATTCATGTTAATGAGCAAAAATTAATAAGTTTAAGAGCAGTATTAACCTGTAAGATAGAAATGGATGATGCCATCATGACCCTGGCAGATTCAGACTTGAGTTAAAAATGAATATAGTCCATTGCTGATCTACTTGGGCCCAAGAGCATTGAAACTGAGAAATGTTGACCCTGTGATGTTTCTTAAATGGCACTGGAGAACTGGGGACAAGCTACCCCTTTCTCTCTCTCTTGTTCAATTTACCTGAAACACGGGACTTAAAGGGCAGCAGATCAGGGGTCCTGAGTTTGTGTCCCACTTCTGCCATTGACTAGCTTTGTGATCTTAATCATGTCATTTAACTGCTTTGGACACCAGTTCTCTTATTTGCAAAGTGGAGTATATTTGATTATTCTGTTAACCCTTGAGCTCTATGACCAGCCATAAATAAATAATCCCTTACTAAAACATATTTAATTTATGTAGTCACCTGAGGTTTACTTCCACATATTTTGATCTCACTTGATTGTCCGAACACTATTTGGAGGCCAATAGGCAAAATAGTCATGACTCTTTGCAGAGTTGGGTCTAGACTCGAGACTCGAGAGAATTTGGTAGTTTGCCCAGTGTGCTTAGTAACTGGCAGAGCCCCAGCTGGAGCTTAAGACTTCTGATTCTTCAACTGTGTTCTTTTCTCTGTGTGACACATTGTCTTTAAATCCCGTAATCACTCTTCAATACTTTTCAAGCATCCTGGCACATTTTTCAGATCTTTAAGAGGACAAACTATCCTTTTTCCCTTGGGGTTCAGCCTTGAAATTCTGTTTATGATTTTAAGCATTGTAAAATAGTAACACTTTGTTCATGTATATGTTTAAATGATCTCTTAACGTACTCTCTAACATTTATTCCTTCTTTTCCTGATTCTCTTTCAGATAGCAGTTCTGTGGATGAAAAGGTTTTAAATCATACTTTTTCTTCTCTCCTGAGGGATCTTGTCTTTTGTACATGTTTGTTTGTGACATATTAGACCTATTTTGGTTTCTCTGTTTTAGTTGTGAAATGTGCATGTTACCCAGCTTTCCATCTTTTGGTTGTCCTTTAAGTCCGCCCCCAATATGTTGCATTTCTGAAGAGGTTACACCTTGCCAGCTGCGCTTACTTAGCTTATACTTGCCAACTTAGGGGTCTGCTACGGTCAAACTCAGCATCTGTTCTTAAGTCTGGCTAATCATGATCTCTCTAACAGATTCATGTTTACTGCACATAGCAAGTTTTAAGGGCAAATAGTATTGGGAATATATGTTTTCCTGGACTGTGCCAGTGCTTTTGTTTAAATGCTAACAGCTAATTTCAAAACCTCCACTCACAAAAACATATTAGCTTTGACTTGGAGCTGACCCTGCTTAGCATCTGTCATATTAGGTG
Organism: Hyaena hyaena; assembly: GCF_003009895.1. Lineage (NCBI taxonomy): Eukaryota > Metazoa > Chordata > Mammalia > Carnivora > Hyaenidae > Hyaena > Hyaena hyaena. The sequence goes on along the minus strand of NW_024081107.1, from coordinate 565,659 downwards.
TTAAATGTCTAGTGCAGTTGATGCGTGTCCCAAATTAACATATATGGAGCTATAGTATGCTAAATGTTTGCTTTTCTTTTGTTTCGTTCTTGTTTTTCATTTAAGGCTCGAATAGTCAGTGGCAATGATTTGGATGCTGCTAAAGTCTCTGGACTCCAGGCGATTGGTGGGTGAGTACATTCATAATCTTTTTAATTCTTTCCATTTATCAGTGGCACTTGGCTGTGCTCTTGCCGTATGCATTTTGAATGCAGAATGTTGCATGATGGTGTAATTACCTATCTTTACTGTTTTCTTCATTAAAAGACAGCTTCTTTAGTTTTTTAAAAAAATAACGTATAGAGGTATATACATATATGTAGTTATGTTTACATCTGTCTATATATAAAGGTCAAAATGGATTAGCTATTAATGTTACCATTCTATACAGAAATATGAACACATAATGTTAAATAAGTTCACAATAATAGAATTAATACTATCTTTTGATCTGCTTTTTTGCAACTTAGGAAATATCTTTCTTTGCCAATAGGTAGATCAATGTTTTTCTTTATTACTTTTTATAGTTATTTCATGGTTGGATGAAAATATTTAATTTTATCACAAATTAATGTATGAATTATAATTTGCATGTAAAATCATAAAAAACACAAAGGATCTTCTTGAATGCTCATGATTACACATTGGTATCAGTTTGGCATGTATGTTCACAGGCTTTTTTCTAATGCTTGCATACATGTTTATGTTTTTATAGAATAATTCTGTACTGTGTATCTCCGTATATTCAGCATAAACTAAGCCACTCTACATACAATAAATGCTGATTTAGTAACAAAATAGTAGCAACTAGTGTTAGAATTATTTCCTGTATAATGACTGATCTGATCCTTGAGGTGGCCCAGTGAGGTAAGTACTAGTTTGACCTTCATACAAATTAGGAAACTGTTGTATGAAATAGTTGTAAAAACCCTTTGCCTCCATACAGCTACTAAGTGGCAAATTGAGTATCCAAACCCAGCTAGTCTAGTTGTAGAGTCTGTGATCTTACTCAGTAGGCTATTTTGCCTCTGTAATATCGCTTCCTGTCTTTTTTTTTTTTTTTTCCTTTTTCTCTTTTCCATTTAACAGCATGCCTTGGAAAACTTTTCACTTTATTATTTCTAAGTGATGAAAATATTTCAAAACATTTATAGAACATTCATTCATCTTCTGTTAATGGATTTTCAAGAATATTTCTAGGTGCCAGTATTGCAAATGATACTATAGCAAATACATTAGATTTTTAAAGTGAAGTTTTTGACCAAAGCTTATGTACAGTATAGACCTATTGAAAGATAGATGAGTTTTAAAAGTTTTGACCTTTGAACATAAGTGTATACAATAGGGGTACCTGCGTGGCTCAGTTAGTTAGGTGTCCTACTCTTCATTTCAGCTCAGGTCATGATCCCAGGGTTGTGCAATTAATTGAGCCCTGTCAGGCTCTGTGCTGACAGTGTGGAGCCTGCTTGGGATTGTCTGCCTCCATCTCTCTCTGCCCCTTCCTTGCAGTCTCCCTCTCCTTCCCTCTCTTTCTCTTTTTCTCTAAAATAATAGTAAAGAATACACTCTTTGAAACTCTTCTGTTAAATACATTCACATGTTATTTACCTTAAATTAAACATGTAAAATTTTAAATATGGAGCTCCTGAAAAATAAAATATACCATATATAGTTGGATTTTTTTCAAAAGTCTAATTTCTGTCACCTAACAAGTCACATCTTAATTACTTAATTGTATGTCTATAAACTCTTAACTGTTCTTTAAATTGTGAAGAACTACTCCCATCTCTGTTACAGTGTCACAGTGGTTTAAATGAATTAGGAAAACCAGCTGTAATGAAAGATCACTATGAATTATTCATAGAAAATTTAAGCAAAAATGGATGAATCTGTCTCCCCTTCCCCACACATACTATTTAAGTTGACAAGATAGTGATAACTTGACAAAATAAAAGTTTATCTTAGAAAATAATTGAGTAGAGCTCCAATTTGATTACGAAAACATGTATGTCATGATCTTGGAGACTTACCTGACTATTTGATCTCAGATTTCCTCTAAATCCTCCCTGCTTGTGGCATCCAATACTCGATAACCACTTGATTTCCTAACTTGTTGCTAAATATGTAGTTTTATCAATGTCAAAGCAAGTTAATCTAAACACATTTTCTAAGTGGAAGGTGTGTAAATGCACAGATGATCTTAGCATTTTGAACAGATCTTTTCCATTTAATTTTTCCAGAAACTTCTTGTCAAAGACTTTGCATAGGATTTTAGTAATATGATGCTATGGGAAAAGGGTGATAATTTTCAGTAATTAAGAGAATTTGTCATTATCTGACTATTTCCTCTTGAAGAACCCAAAGTGTACATTGAAGTATAGCCTTCAATTACAACCTTTTATAGGATTTACTTATTTTACTTATTCTATAAATATATTAAGAAACGTTTATCTGTATACTGAAGCATTAATTATACATTCATTAACATGAATTAATATAATTCTTCTAAGTATTACAACTTTGATTGTCTTGGAAAACAGACGAGAGCTGACTTTGAGAATGGAGTCCATGCTTCTTCATGATAATTCTCTCTCCATCTTCTACTTTCAACATTTGCACTAGGTTAGAGCTAAGCCACATTGATCATTCCCTCCCCTTCTCAAGTAAATGAAGGAATGGCCTATACACTGAAACCAGTTAATTGTTAACAATGCTGCTCTGATTTCTGCTCACCTGTCTATATATCTCATGTAAATATTCCTAGAAAAGACATGGCAAACTCCACTCCATTTTACCTATCTAATTCAAAATAAATGTAAATAGGCTCTGGGTAAAGAGAAGAGAGAGGGAAAACTCTAGAAAAAAAAATGCATGTTTCAGTGATAATACTAAATTTAACAGTTTACTGCTCCCAGTGATTTTTTTTTTTTACTAATAGTTTATTGTGAAATTAGTTTCCACATAACATCCAGTGCTCATCCCCACAAGTTCCCAGTGAGTTTTTTAAAATAATTTGGTAACTTTTTTCATAAATGTACATTAAGAGTAATAATAGAAGCACACACCAAGTCTTAGAAGTACAAAAGGTTTTAGAGGGAGAAATATCTCTCAGAAAAAGTGGAGAGACAGAAGTAGATGAAAAAAGCCTTTGGACCATGACATATGTCTGACTTCTGTGAGAGGAAATGGGGAAGGAAGAACTGGCCATCAAAAGCCTTAAACTGACTGATGAGGCTATAAGAAATTGCCAGATCAATGGGGGGGGGTGTCCTAGATAAAAGATACAGTTAGAAGAGTCCAACATTGTGCATATGTGACCACCTTTATTATCTCCACCATGATCAGTCATTGGTTTGGATCAGGTTGTTGAGTGTTGCCTTGGGATGAATACTTTAGTGAATTCTGGAAGTGTGATGTCTGAAGGCTGTCATCCAACTACACTTTTCTCAGAATATTTACCCTGAGGGATTATAAGTGACACATGCCCATGGCCAGCCAGCTTTTGAGAAGTCAAATTAATGAAACTACTTTAATAAATGATAGGGAATGAAGTCAGTTACCTTTTCCAAGTATTCATCATTGGTTGCAAGATGAGGAGCATTGCAAAGCTTTTATATATAGTCTTTTTAGTCTTAAGGTACTAACCTGTCTGCAGAAGAATCCATAAAACTGGTGAGAATAAGGGGAATGATAGTTCGTGAGAGGATATTCTGATCTTCTTGGTTCATTTCCTTCTGTAATCATCCAAATTTTCTGCAGGATAGCTCTCATGGAACTAAGTTCCTCAAAACTAAGTTATGATTCTGAACCAGGCTATAGCTAATTTACCTAACTCCAGGAATTTGGTGATGCCTTTGCAACCACTACCAGAATTATTGAACCTTGCAGAAAGTAGTTGATCTTGAGAGAGGTGAGAAAGAGACTGTGAAATTGAGGACACAAAGAGATAGCCAAATAGAAAAATAGAAACTTCCATTTTGACCTCACTCTCAAAGAGGTACAATAAGAGAAAAGGTGTGTGTGTGTGTGTCTGTGTGTGTGTGTGTGTGTATGTGTGTGTGTACACATGTACAAGTATAAAAATACTTGCTGAGATTTTCCAGGTAGTCTACTTACTGCCATGAATGAATAATGTGAATGTGAGCCAGCAATTACCAGCCAAAGTTGTGAATAATTTCTTTGTTTTTAAATTTACCTTGATTAAAATAGTGATTTTTGTTATTGTTATAAAATCTGACATGAGTTAGGTTTTACAATATGTGGATATAGCTGGCTTAATATACTCTTGATATTTGTCAAACTTCTGACAGTGCTTTTGTATTTCTCCCTAAAGTTGAAGAGGCAATATACTGTGCTTAAGACCTATTTCCCACTCCTAGTCTTGACCTTCATGTTTGGCCAGTGGCTATAATTATTTAAGATGGAGGCTAAGGTTGTTCTTAATCTCTAGAGGCTCTTAATTCATCTTTTCAGCAGTCTCCTTGGGTGGCTGAGAATTTTTTATTTATTTTTTCCGCATCTAGTCCATGAATGAAATTTATCCTTATTTCAGTTAACTCACTTACCTTTCAAGGAAAGGCCCACGAATTCTCCTAAGCCTAGAAAATGGCTCTTTCTATTTCTATATTCCCTTCCTTGGGTCAGTGGTTCATGCTACACAAATATCCTTGCATGCTCTGAACCAAGTGTGCCAAGCATTAAAAAAATGACAGCCCCCATGTACGATAGGTTCAATCACAGTAGCAAGTTACTCTTCACAGATTTTCCTCCAGAGAAATAGGCACAGAATGAGTTCACTATAGATTTAGGCAAAAATAAATTTGGATTAGAGGTTATTAATTATTATAAGAGTTATCAGATGAAGACAGGTCTGCATTCTTAATTCATCATTGAATAGCAATTCAAATCATCATGCTCATAATTTCTACAACTTATTTTTATTCATATTGGCATTAACCTAGTTTTAATCCTCAATGCCTTTTACCTAGGTGAATACAAACTGATCTTCCTTCATTAATTCCTCTACATTAAGTTCAATCTATACACTGTTACAGATTAATCTCCTTAAAGATTTATCACAGTCCTTTCTACTTAAATGTGTTTAATGGCCCCTTATTTCTGCAATGTAAAGTATATATCTTTCTACATGGCTTTGAATATCTTGTTTGTATTTTTTCTTGATTTCTATTTCTCATTATAATAAGGAATTCTTAATTTCCTTTTTCTGTTGCCATTTGGGTCATTTCTATGGTACATGTGAATTTAAGTTTCATAAATTAACAAAATATGTATCTTTCAACCTGATTTTAAAATCTTTAAACACATAGAGTTGGTCTTTTTCACTTACATTTTTATCCCTAAAGCTTATGATAATGCCTTGCCCATATGAGGACCTCAGTCATAAATTAATCTTGTTTTAGATTGACAGTTTCTTAGATAGGTTGGTTAGAATTCTTTGATAAAAGATCCCAGGTCTCTGGCATTTTAGGAAAAGAATGAAATCTGAAACAATCATGGATGCATGATGAGACATATATGAAAAGTACTGGGAGTATTAAAAACAGCTGGATCTGCCCCCCACGACCTGTCCCCCAAACTCCATGTTACTAAATCCCTACAGGAAAAATTAAATCAAGGGTCTTTTCTCACACTAGATTTAAACCCAATTGATCAAAAGGCCACTTTGCTTTTGGTCTTGAATCCTTGTTTCTCTACGTGGGAGAAACTTGTGAAGGCTGTGTTGAATGAATTCATAAAAATATTATTCTAATACTGCTTAGATATAAATTATACCCTTTTATTCTTCCATCTGAAAATACTTTAGAACACCCTAGATATAAATACAGTGTGTTAAAAATTTCCTTTAATCAGTTCTATTGCCTCAAGAAGGAGACCTTTGTAATTAATGATGGAATGTCCCTTTTCACTTGCTCTTTATAAAAGTAATAAAAGGAGTTATCTTGCTTAATCCATTAAAGGTTGATAAAACCTGGGATCTCTTAGCTAATATCAGATGCAGTCAAGCCACAGAGTAGTTAAATCAGCCAAAAAAGAAACTTCTGTGAGGCTAGGCAAAGTCCCACCCCTATCATAGACTGTTGATGGAAGGAGGCCCACTAGACCTCAGCACTCTGCCTATAGTCCTCCTGCAGACTCATTATATCTTACATACAAAAGTTTGGCCTAGACCAAGAACCTCTTAATTGGGAAACCTGGTAGCAGAAGGCTACCAACTTTGGAAAACCCATGTATGAAGAATGACTGCCAAGCAGCCATTGACTTCCTATGCCATCTTCTCAGTCTGCTTCTCACCTCAAAATTGCTCATCTAATTTTGGCCTACTACCAGCAATCATTTCTCTAGTTTAGGGTCAGCTGCATGCTTGCATGAATGCTTCCTGGAAATGGTTCAGGAAGCATCTTCTCTATTTATCTCTTCTCCATTTAGAAAATCGTGGGGTCACTAGAGTATATTTTGACAGCAGCCACGGAAACCAGCTGTTAGGCTGACTCTTCGACTGTGTGGACCTAAAGACCCCAGGACCGTAACAATGGACTGTTTGGGAACCATGGAAAATACTCTTGGGCATGGGATCTATGAATCTGCAATTTAAATCAGTCTTACACACTTTATAGTGTTTGTGGAGTGGATTACAAACCATTTTCTTTAGGCATATTTTTTTCCTACATGTAGCAAAGAATTAGTAGTAATCAAAGAATTAAGAAAATGAAGCTATTTTTTAAAAAAAGAAAATGAAGCTGCTGAGCTCAAGCAACTAATAGCTATTTTTATTAACTATTCAGGTGATTTTATTTTTTTCTTCATAGTTTATTGTGAAATTGATTTCCATATAACACCCAGTGCTCTCCAAACAAGTGCCTTCCTATATACCCATCACCCCCCTTTCCTTCTCCCCCACCCCAATCAGCCCTCAGTTTGTTCTCCATATTCAAGAGGCTCTCATGGTTTACCTCCCTCCCTCTCCCCAACTATTTTCCCCCTTCTTCTCCCCCATGGTCCTCCGTTAAGTTTCTCCTAATCCACCTATACATGCAAACATATGGTATCTGTCTGTCTCTGCCTGACTTATTTCGCTCAGCATAACACCCTCCAGTTCCATCCATGTTGCTATAAATGGCCAGATTTCATTCTTTGTAATGTAGTATTCCATTGTATAGATAAACCACATCTTCTTGATCCATTCATCAGTTGATGGACACTTAGGCTCTGTCCATGATTTGGCTATTGTTGAGAGTGCTGCTATGAACATTGGGGTACATGTGCCTCTATGCATCAGCACTCCTGTATCCCTTGGGTAAATTCCAAGCAGTGCTTTTGCTGGGTCTAGGAGAGTTCTATGGTTAATTTGTTGAGAAACCTCCACGCTGTTTTCCAGAGGGGCTGCACCAGTTTACATTCCCACCAACAGTGGAGGAGCGTGCCGGTTTCTCCACATCCTCGCCAGCATCTAGAGTCTTCTGATTTGCTCATTTTAGCCACTCTGACTGGCGTGAGGTGTTATCTCAGTGTGGTTTTGATTTTTATTTCCCTGATGATGAGGGACACTGAGCATCATTTCATGTGTCTGTTGGCCATCTGGATGTCCTCTTTAGAGAAGTGTCTGTTAATGTCTCCTGCCTATTTCTTCACTGGATTATTTGTTTTTTGGATGTGGAGTTTGGTGAGTTCCTTATAGATTTTGGATACTAGCCCTTTATCTGATATGTCATTTGCAACTATCTTTTCCCATTCCGTCATTTTTATTGATTTATTTATTAGTTTCATTGATTCCTTTGCCATACAGAAGCTTTTTATGTAGATGAGGTCCCAATAGTTCATTTTTGCTCTTGATTCCCTTGCCTTTGGGGATGTATCAAGTATGAAATTGCTGCGATTGAGGGCAAGGAGGTTGTTTCCTGCTTTCTTCTCTAGGGTTTTAATGGTTTCCTATCTCATGGTCAGGTCATTTATCCATTTTGAGTTTATTTTGGTGTATGGTGTGAGAAAGTGATCCAGTTTCATTCTTCTGCATATTGCTGTCCAGTTCTCCCAGCACCATCTGTTAAAGAGGCTGTCTTTTTTCCATTGGATATTCTTTCCTGCTTTGTCAAAGATTAGTTGGCCATACATTTATGGGTCCATTTCTTTTTTTTTTTTTTTAATGTTTTTTTTTTTTTTAATGTTTTATTTCTAGGAGAGAGAGAGAGA
>NW_024081107.1:480540-557385 GCF_003009895.1 Hyaena hyaena | reverse complement strand
AGAGAGACAGCGTGAGCAGGGGAGGGTCAGAGAGAGAGGGAGTCACAGATTGAAACAGGCTCCAGGCTCTGAGCCGGCAGTCAGCACAGAGCCCGACGCGGGGCTCGAACCCACAAACTGCTAGGTCATGACCTAAGCGAAAGTCGGACGCTTAACCGACTAAGCCACCCAGGCGCCCCTTATGGGTCCATTTCTGAGTTCTCTATTCTGTTCCATTGGTCTGTGTCTGTTTTTGTGCCAATAACATACTGTCTTGATGATGACAGCTTTGTAGTAGAGGCTCAAGTCTGGGATGGTGATGCCCCCCATTTTGGTTTTCTTCTTCAATATTACTTTGGCTATTCGGGGTCTTTTGTGATTCCATACAAATTTTAGGATAGTTTGTTTTAGTTTTGAGAAGAATGCTGGTGCAATTTTGATTGGGATTGCAATGAATGTGTAGATTGCTTTGGGTAGTAATGACATTTAAACAATGTTTATTCTTCCGATTCATGAGCATGTAATGTTTTTCCATTTCTTTGTGTCTTCTTCAATTTCCTTCATAATTGTTTTTTATCATTTTCATCACACAGATTTCTTAGATCTTTCGTTAAGTTTATTCCTAGGTATTTTATGGTGTTTTATGCAATTGTGAATGGGATCAGTTTCTTGATTTCTCTTTCTGTTGCTTCATTATTGGTGTATAAGAATGCAACCGATTTCTATATGTTGATTTTGTACCCTGCAACTTGGCTGAATTCTTGGATCAGTTCTAGTAGGCTTCTGGTCGAGTCTGTCTGGTTTCTATGTAGAGTATCATGTCATCTGTGAAAAGAGAAAGTTTGACTTCTTTGCCAATTCTGATGCCTTTGATTTCCTTTTGTTGTCTGATGGCTGATGCTAGGACTTCCAGCACTATGTTAAACAACAGTGGTGAGAGTGGACATTCCTGTCATGTTCCTGATCTCCAGGGGAAAGCTCTCAGTTTTTCCCCCATTGAGGATGATTTTAGATGAGGGCTTCTAATAGATGGTGTCTATGATGTTTAAGTAAGAGCCTTCTATCCCAACTTCCTTGAGAGTCTTTATTAAGAAGGGATTCTGTATTTTGTCAAATGCTTTTTCTACATTTATCGACAGGATCATATGGTTTTTATCTTTTCTTTTGTTAATGTGATGTATCACATTGATTTGTAAACATGGAACCAGCCCTGTAACCCAGGAATGAATCCCACTTGATCATGGTGGATAATTCTTCTTATGTGCTGTTGAATTGGATTTGCAAGCATCTTGTTGAGGATTTTTGCATCCATATTCGTTAAGGATATTGGCCTGTAGTTCTCTTTTTTTCCTAGGTCTCTTTCTGGCTTGGGAATCAAAGTGATGCTGGCTTCGTAGAATGAGTCCAGAAATTTTCCTTTGATTTCTATTTTTTTTTGAATAATTTGAGAAGAATGAGTATTAATTCTGTTTTATTTTTTTAAATATTTCTAGGAGAGAGAGAGACAGCGTGAGCAGGGGAGGGTCAGAGAGAGAGGGAGTCACAGACTGAAACAGGCTCCAGGCTCTGAGCTGGCAGTCAGCACAGAGCCCGACACGGGGCTCGAACCCACAAACTGCTAGGTCATGACCTAAGCGGAAGTTGGACACTTAACCGACTAAGCCACCCAGGCGCCCCTAATTCTGTTTTAAATGTCTGGTCAAATCCCCCAGGGAAGCCATCTGGCCCAGGGCTCTTATTTGTTGGGAGTTTTTTGATAACTGAATTTCTTCACTAGTTATGGGTCTGTTTAAATCTTCTCTCTCTTGCTTTGTGAATTTTGGTAGTGACTGTGTGTTTAGGAATTTGTCCATTTCTTCTAAATTGCTCAGTTTGTGGGCATATAATTTTTATAGTATTCCCTGATAATTGCTTGTATTTCTGAGGGATTGGTTGTAGTAAGTCCATTTTCATTCATGATTTTGTCTTTTGGATGCTTTCTTGTTTATGTTTGAGAAGCTTGGCTAGAGTTTGTCAATTTTATTTATTTTTTCAAGAAAAACCAACTCTTGGTTTCATTGATCTGTTCAACTGTTTCTTTGGCTTTTCTATTGTTTATTTCCACCCTGATTTTTATTATTTCTCTTCTACTGGTTTTGGGATGCTCTTGTTGGTCTCCTTTAGTTCCTTTAGTTGTGCTGTTAGATTTCGTTTATGTGCTCTTTCTGATTTCTTGAAATAGTCCTGGAGTACAAGGTCCTTTCCTCTTAGGACTGCCTTTGCTGCATCCCATAGAGTTTGACTTGTATTTTCATTTTCATTTGTTTCCATATATTTTTAAATATCTTCTCTAATTATCTGATTGGCCCATTTGTTCTTTGGTAGGATGTTCTTTAACCTACATGTTTTTGCAGGTTTTCCAGACTTCTTCCTGTGGTTGATTTCAAGTTTCATAGCATTGTGAATTGAATGTGTTCATGGTATGATCTCAATTTTTTTATATTCACTGAGGACTGCTTTATGTCCCAGTATGTGGTCTATCTTGGAGAATGTGCCATGCACACTTAAGAAAGTGAAATCCATGGCCTCAGGATGTAGTGTTCTGAATATATCTGTCAAATCCATCTGGTCCAATGTGTCCTTCAAATCCATTGTTTCATTAGTGATTTTTCTGTATATTGATCCTATCCATTGCTATAAGTAGAGTATTAAAGTCTCCTGCTATTAGCACATTCTTTTCCATAAGATTGTTTCTGTTTGTGATTGTTTTATATATTTAGGTACTCCCGTATTTGGTGTGTAGATATTTATAATTGTTAGCTCTTCCTGATGGATAGACCCTGTAATTATTATATAATGCCTTTCTTCATCCCTTGTTACTGTCTTTAAAGTCCAGTTTGTGTGATATAAGTATAGCTACCCCAGCTTACTTTTGACTTTGAGTAGCATGAGAGATGTTTCTCCATGCCCTTACCTTCATTCTGAAGCTGTCCTCAGGTTTAAAATGAGTTTCTTATAGGCAGCAAATAGATGGATTTTGGTTTTTTTACCCATTCTACTACCCTATGCCTTTTGATTGGAGCATCTAGTCCATTTACATTCAGTGTTATTATTGAAATATATGGGTTTAGAGTCATTGTGTTCTTTGTAGGATTCATGCTTGTGGTGGTGTCTCTGGTACCTTGTGTTCTTTGCAACATTTCCCTCATATGGTTTCTCATAGGGCTGGTTTCGTGGTGACAAATTCTTTCAGTTTTTGTTTATTTGGGAAGGCTTTTATCTCTCCTTCTATTCTGAATGACCGCCTTGCTGGATAGAGGATTCTTGGCTGCATATTTTTTCTGTTCATCACATTGAAGATTTCCTGCCATTCCTTTCTGGCCTGCCAAGTTTCAGTAGATAGGTCTGTCACCACTATGATAGGTTTCCGTTTGTATGTTAGGGCCCTTTTATCCCTAGCTGCTTTCAGAATTCTCTCTTTGTCCTTATATTTTGCCAGTTTCACTAGGATATGTCGTGAAGAAGATGGATTCAAGTTCCGTCTGAGGGGAGTTCTCTGTGTCTCTTGGATTTCAATGTCTGTGTTCTTCCCCAGGTTGAGGAAGTTCTCTGCTATAATTTGTTCAAGGACTCCTTTAGCACCTTTCCCTCTCTCTTCTTCTTCTATAATTCCTGTGATAGGGATATTGGTCCATTTGATTGTATTGCTCAGCTCTCAAACTCTCCTTTCATGTTCCTGGATCAGTTTATCTCTTTTAACTGGCTTCCTCTTTTTCTATAATTGTTGTTTCTAATTCACCTATTCTTCTCTATGCCTCTTCAATCCGAATATTGGATGCCTTCATTTTATTATGCATCTCATTTATAGCATTTTTTAATTCATCACAACTATTTTTAAGCTCCATAGTCTTTGTACCAATAGTTCCTCTGATGTCTGCCATGTATTTTTCATGCCCAGCAATTAATTTTATGACTACTATTCTAAATTTTGTTCAGTTATGTTGCTTATGTCTGTTTTGAGCCGTTGTTTAGCTGTCATTTCTTGAAATTTTTTTGGAGGAGAGTTCTTCCATTTAGTCATTTTGGTTAGCTTTCTGTCTCTTAATAGTTTTAAAAGCTTGTTTTGCACTCTGCACCTGCGAGTACTGGTGAATTAAAGAAGGTTCTTTGACTTTCCAGGGCCTGTCCATTCAGGAAGTGTTCTTTGAATGGTATTTCTTGGTCTCTCTTGTTGAGAATTTGGTCATTTTATTTCCCTACTCGTAGTGGTATTTGGGACTCTGCACCATGTGTACTTTGGCTTGTTTCTTGGAGTAGCCATGGAACAAACGCACAGGGAACAAAGGCACACAAACGCACAGACAAATCCAACAAGCATGTAAACAGAAAGTGAAAAAGAAAAAAAGGAAAAAAAGAAGGGGAAAAAAAAGGAAGGAAAAATAAATAGTAAAAAGGAAAAAAGAAGAAAAGAAAAAAGAAAAAACCCAAAAGACCAAGGACAGTCTGAAAGCATAAAACCAGAATTCCCAGCTACAAATAAAGAGCAGGGTATATGCAGTGCTGATGGAAGAGCATATACAAAGAGAAATGACAGGGTGGAGAGGAAGAGAATTTGGACAGTGCCCAGGCAGAGAGACTAGGAGGCTTAATTCAGAGAGAGAAAGAGGAGAATATGGTAGGTGGTGAGGAGAAAGAAACGAAGATAACGTTACTCAGAGAAACTATATAATCTGATTACTCCAGAGAGAGATAGAAAGGTAGCAGTTGAGGTGTAGAATATACATTAGAGAATGGATTGAATGTGAGTGTTTAAGCAAACCAGTGACCAGAGTGCCCAGTCCAGCAGAGGAGAGGGATACGAATAAGACAAGGCAAAACATTTCTAAACAGAAAGAATTGATCTAGAATTATTCATGGCCTTGAATCCATGTTGGTCTTGCCCTGGGCTCCGGTTTAAAAAAAAAAAAAAAAAAAAAAAAAAAAGCAGCTTTCCAGCAGGGATGAGTGTAGTTTGTTGTAGGTAGGTCTTAGCCTCCGCTGTGATCCTACAGGCCACTCTCTGAGGTCCTGCCTTGGTGGCTGTGGGGAGAAAAATGGCGGTGCCCCACTCCCCTATCGAACCAAGCTTTGCAAATCCCTCTTTTGGGTCTAATCTCCCTGTGCCACGGGCATAGCCAGGGTGGGCCGTGTTCTATGTCCCAGGCCTCTCCTTGTTTCCAGGTCTTAGTCCACATGCTTTATTGATACTGCCCGAAATATAAACCTGCAGGCTGGGTCCTTCCCAGCTGGGGATTGAGCCAGGAGAGCAGTGGAGCAGTTTCAGGCTGGGCCACTTCCCACCCAGGGATTGGACCAGAGAGCAGCAGAGCAGTTTCTCCTTGGCGCCCCCTTGGACCAGGGCACCCAGCCCAAGTCAGTACCGCAGCTAGAAACAGGGTCATTCTTTATCCTGAGCCGAGGTTTTTCTCATCTCCAGGGACAGTTCTATGAGCAGTTTCAGCTGCTTTTTGTTTTCCCCTTGACTCACTGTGGCTCCCACAAAGGGGGTTCTCTCCCCTCCCTCCCTGTCTCTGGGTTCTGGCCCATTTTTATCTTCCTCAGTTCACAATCACACACCTATGAAGTTGTCTTCTCCGTGGACTCTGTCTCTTTTCCTCCCAAACTCCTGTGGTTCAGTGTCCTATGGCTTCAGGCCTTCTCTGCTTCAGAGATGGGGGGTGAGTGAAATGTACGGAGCTTCCTCCTTCTCTGCCATCTTTCCTTTGATTGTCAAGCAACTAATAGCTTATACATGATGGAGTTAGAAATTGACACCTTTTTCATCATCTCCTATTCAGGCATGAGTTTGTAGCTTAACATGCTTTGTTACTTAGTAATAGAACAGAAAGGACATTTTGAGTACTGGAGTCAGTCTAGGGATATTGTATAAGACTGCCTGGTCCCAATCCCCAGTGAGACTGTTGAACAGATTTTTTCCATCTTTACACATCTGCAAGAAACCTGAAATGTTTCTTCATAGAAGCCTTTTTATGTGCTAAAATGGCTTTACATGTAAAAACCTTCCAAATTCATTTTTACTTTCATGAATACTTAAGAATATAAAAATAAATGAACACCCCAAGATCATCCTCCATTGCAGACAAGGGCAACCACAAATATTACTCATTGTATAAATTATACCTCATTCTTTAAAAATATTTAATGCTTTTTTATTTATTGAGAGAGAGAAACCATAGCAGGGAAGGGGCAGAGAGAAAGGGAGACAGGACCCGAAGCAGGCTCCTCACTGGCAGCAGAGAACGCAACACAGGGCTCAGACTGATGAACCATGACATCATGATAGGAGCTGAAGTCAGACACTTAGGCAACTGAACCACCCAAGTGCCCCAAGGCTAGTCCTATTCTTAGATGTGTAGTCTAAATCTAAAACAGAAACCTATCTGACCCCTCTTCTGTATCAACCCAAGATACAGATAAAATCTTCATTTCAAAGAAGTAAACCACAGCCACCATGAATTCTGAAAACTTTTCTTTAGCTAGTTCCTGGCACGGGAGCCTGGGTACTTGTTGTGCACAACCCCGGGTTGCTTCTCAGAAAGGGCTTGCTTTTCCTTTTACCTTAAAGTGACTGCCCATTGAAACTACACCCAACAAGGAGTTTGCCTTTCCTTAGTTTCTGAGCTGGACAAAGATTAGTATCTGGTAAGGCCACCTCAGTTTGAATGATAGAAGTTGTATCCTACTCCCAGCCCTGGACGCCACATGTTTTCTCATTTGGAAGAAGTAAGATGTCCAACATAAGCTCAGGCATGGTGCTACTTCACCTTCTCACCTTGAGTTTCTTCTACAATACTTTTTTTTCACTACTCTGGGATGCACCTCAAAAAAAAAAAAAAAAAAAAAACACACATGTCTCAAGCCATTATTTCTCCTACTTTCTTTGGATTCTAAACATCATGTGAGGACCCATCTAATGTAAAGTTGGAGCTACTGACAACAGTCCTGTCTCAGAAAAATAAAATTCCTAGATAAGAAATTTGAGGAGAGCATATTTGCTGGGGGAAGAGGGAAGTTTTCGTAGAAGCTCATTTTTCTCAGCCTTCTCTGTGTTCACTTTGCTTATTGAACATTTACATGTTATTCATTTCCTGTTCTTTAAGGCAACTCTTTAATTATGACTTCTAAGTCTCTGGCATGGCTTAAATTTATTAGAAAACCAATAAATCTTTAGGGGTACACCATACGGAACCAATGTTAATTTTCAAATGCCTTCCAGATATTTTATGTTTGAGGAGTAAAAAATTAAAACCATTGAGAAATCTTTTATAAAGATAATACTCAAATAGCCTTAAAAGAGTGCCAGATCAGTAACTATGGAAAACATCTGTTATTTTGAACAGAATAATCCCTTGTGTTAGAAAATCACCAGTTTCGGGGCGCCTGGGTGGCTTAGTCGGTTAAGTGTCCGACTTTCGCTTAGGTCATGATCTCGCGGTTTGTGGTTCGAGCCCCGCGTCGGGCTCTGTGCTGACTGCCAGCTCAGAGCCTGGAGCCTGTTTCGGTCTGTGACTCTCTCTCTCTCTCTGACCCTCCCCTGCTCACGCTGTCTCTCTCTCTCTCCTAGAAATAAATAAAACATTTAAAAAAAAAAAAAAGAAAATCACCAGTTTCAGTAAAAAAAAAAAATTGAAAATAATTCTACTAGATAAGATGACAATTATAATGAATATCATGGTTCCTAAACCTGCTGGTTCTTTAAAAAATGTAATTGATACAGCTCTTGAGTGTATCTAACATATATAAAGCACCTTAGGAAAAGAGAAGCACTGACCTGGATTATTGTATTTCACAATAAAGAATGTATTGAGTGTATTTTTAGGTATCTTTTGATAAAGGAATACCATATTCCATAAAGGTGGATACTGTTTCCTCTCATGGGCAGGCTATAGTACAATAGAACATAAAATAATCCCTGCTAACAAAAGAGTATTCTTTGATAACCTTATAACTACTGTTACTGAAAGTAACAGGTTTATGGGGCACCTGGGTGACTCAGTGGTTAAGCATCCGGCTTCAACTCAGGTCATGATCTTTGATTCTTGGGTTGGAGCTCTGCATCAGGCTCAGTGCTGACAGCTCAGAGCCTGCATCCTGCATTGGATACCATATCTCCTTCACTCCATGCCCCCTCCCACTTGTGCGCTCTCTCGCTCCCTCCCAAAAATAAACCTTTAAAATTTTTTTTTAAAAAGCAACAGTTTAATCTACAATGATTTATTAAATAATAAACAGCTTTCTTTAAGAACAATGCCATAAGGTTCAGTTACTAATTTTTAGTCTCCTTAGCAATTTTTTCAATGTTTACTTTTGAGAAGAGAGAGAGCGCGAGCGAGCGGTGGAGGGGCAAGGGGACAGGGAGACATAGAATCTGAAGCAGGCTCCAGGTTCCGAACTGTCAACACAGAGCCTGGCCAAGATGATGACCTGAGATGAAGTCGGATGATTAACTAATTGAGCCACACAGGCATATCATAGTCTTCCTTAGCATTTAGAAATAGTACAACGTAGAGATGTAAAAAGAAATATTGTCGTTGTTATTTTAAAAACAGGATACTATCTCAAATTCACAATTATTAGAAAGACATAATAACTAAAAACCTTTGAAATGTTACAGTATACTAGGACCACGTCTAAGCCTATCTGAGCATTACCTCCGGTAATCCTTATCACAACCTTGTGAAGTAGATGTTACAGTTGTTCGATTTTTTCAGGTGATATAAATTAGGCTTAGAGACATTGACATATGGTCAGATTCCAACAGTAACTGAGTGTCAGGGCCAAAGGTTGAACTGTGTCTATCAACCTGACTCTATAGCTTGACTGCTTCACTGTTTGGCCAAATTGATGCAATCTGCAAATAAATTATTCCTCGTTTCTGGTTTAGCTGTTTGGAATTACATATTTTATTTTCATTTTAATGTGTCATTATGTATTGGTCTTACCAGATTTTTCAGTAGGTAGATCATCTAAGTTTTGTAGATATATTTCTACCTAGATCCCGGAAAGATATTTGCTGAGGATTTTCTGAATACACCCTAAAATAATATCACCCAGATGAATTAGAGGGGTTGAATGATTAGACCCAAAATACGATAATTTGTAAATAATTTTGTCTCCAATGAAGCTTTTATGGAGCGGTTCAGGAATCACCTGTAGACAGATTATTTTTAATTAAACAAGATAGAAATATAAAGGATTTCATGGTAGGCTTTCAGGGTAACATAAGACTGGGCAAAGTAATGAGTACATTAAATTGATGCAAGTAATACCCAAAAGATCTTGGTATACTAGAATAATCTGAATCTAACCAGAAATATAAATAATGTACCAGTCAGGACAAGCTAGGTTATGATATAATAACATCTGCTAAATCTCTGTGTAGTGTATTAATTAAAGGTTTATTCCTCACCTTTTCTACATTGTTAATGCCTATAAATACAGGGTAAAAGGTTGCACTTTTCTCTTCATGGTTGCCAGGGGTACTAGGCTGGTAAAGGTTTATTTTGATGCATCCTTTCATGATTGAACTGCAGAGAAATTAGAATGTGGCAAACAGGGCCCAAACCCTCAAGACTTAACACATAGTGACATGGCCCCCTTCTTATATTGTAATGGACAGAGCAAATGGCAAGGCAATAACTATGTTTAAAGGGAAGGTTGAGGTGCAATTCCACCAGGTGTCTGAAAGGAGAAAAACTGGAATGTTTCTGAATTACCTTAACATAATTATGGATACATAGAAGTTCTATAGTCTGTAGAAGAAAGGAAAATAATGTTTAATGTCCACACACGAAAAGATTCACATTATTCATGCATCTGGTGATGTCTGGCAAGGAAAGCAGCTTTACAGAGATCAGAGAGCAGGACAAGAAGTTCTTCTGTGGATAGAGCACTGCTACATCTCAGGACCTCTGGACTTCTGTCAGGGAACAGTTAATTGAACAGGTGTAGACATGAGAGAAAGATCAAAGAAAACCAAACAAGCAGATTGAAAACGGTTCCCAAATCATAGCATAGGAAAAAATACCAAAGATCTGGGGCTGCTGAATCTGGAGAAGAGAAGGTTCAGGTAAAAGTATGTTAAAGGTCTTCAAATATTTGATAGTAGGTGTGGAAAGGGGATTAAATTGTTCTGAGCTTTCCACAGGGCAGAATGTAATAGGCAGAGTTTTGCTCAATATGAGAAGAAATTCGCAAAGTAAGAGCTGCCTTTGTGAAAACTAAGTTCCCCATTTCTAGAACTATTTCAATAGCTTGGGTGATTACTTGTTTGAAATATTGCAAAGGAAATTTACATATCAGTTGCTTAATTCTTTAAAGCTTCTTCCAATCTGAAGACTCTATTACATCTTACCCTAATAGCCTAATAATATCACTGTATCAGATAGATGTTGCTGTGTAACAAACCATCCCAAAACTCAGTGACTTAAAATAATGAATCCACAGATCTTGTCTGCATTCACTTAACACCTGTATGGTCAGATGGATAGGGGCTACTTCTCACATGTCCATGGGTGTTTGCTGTTGTCTGGGCAGCAGAAGGGATTGGATTATGTGCTATTAATTGTCTAGCTGGCCAGATCAGGTTTGTTCATATGGCAGGGACAAGATTTTAAGGGAAACAACTAGAAGCTTACAAGACCGCTTGAAGCCAAGGCTGGGACTGAGAACAGTCATTTTAGCTACATTTTATTGTTCAAAACAATTCGTAAATCCATATTCAAGGAGCATGGACATACACTTTGACTCTTCATTGGAGGAAGGAGAACTGAGGCCATGTTTTATGATGAACTATAACCATGTATACCTAGAATTAAATGTTCTTCAAAATTACCTGTTTCTCTAGTTGAAAGAATGTAGACTGATAGTTCATATATTTCCCTCCACTTAAAATGTGACATTCTCTGTACGTGGAATAAACAAAACAAAACAAAACAAAACAGAAACAAAACAAACAAAATCCCTGCAATTGCTATGAAAGCATCAGAATCATTTGTACTATTTACCCAATTGTCTCAACTGCAGTACAGGGTGATTTACTTTCCAGTGGATTGAGTATTCTGAAAACTTAAGAAAGGAAGAGATTTCTGATATGGAATTACCAAGGCAGGATTTATGGAGATGATGATATTGAATTTAAATTTGAAGTTGGGATAGAATTTTGATACGTGGATATGGAAAAGTAGGAAGCAGTATAAAAACTTGAAGAGTATCACAGACAAGAAAGTATGTTGGAGAATAACGTGTCAGAGTATATTAGAGGAGAAATGGAAGGTATATTTGGACAAGTAAGTTGAATCTTTGCCTGACTAAAGATATTAAATAAATATTTTCAAATATCTATGATTTTGAGTATGTGCATCATGTGAAAATGACTCAGGTGTTCTGGGAACATAGCAGTTGAACAGTAACTACTGAATCTTGACAGTGAGAAGAAAGAAGCTGTGAATTTATATTTAAAAGAGAGTACTTCTCATTAACTACAGCAGAGTCATCTGCCAAAAGTACAGGAAACTTAATTT
This sequence comes from Hyaena hyaena, assembly GCF_003009895.1. Classification (NCBI taxonomy): domain Eukaryota; kingdom Metazoa; phylum Chordata; class Mammalia; order Carnivora; family Hyaenidae; genus Hyaena; species Hyaena hyaena. The sequence goes on along the minus strand of NW_024081107.1, from coordinate 545,845 downwards.
TTAGAAAGATATTATTGTCCATGAGCAAGTGCACTCAGGCATAGCAGACATCTCTTTTGCTTTGAATACTTTTACATAACTCTGTCAACCATGATAAACATCACTGTAACTCTTGCTCATTATCTTGATGTTCAGACTCTAAGGTCGCAGGTAGGAAAGGCCAAAGCATGAGGTTGGTAGAAGCCATCACTGCTAAAAACAATCTGAATAGAAATTTTTTCACGCAAGATGACACCAACTGCCACATAATCTTTACATAGAAAGATCCCTTCAGGAAACAATACTGGACTTGGCTGTTTCAGAGTCATAGTGACAACTACAGAAACTGATGTTTCAGAAAATTCCCCACATTTAACAATAAGATGCAAGTATTTTTATCAAGTGTGGGAACTAACTACCAAAGCTATCAAGTGAATGAAACCATGGATTGGTAAATAAGTTTCCTATCTGGGTCAGAGCAAAGACTCCTGATGTGTTTTATGTCATGAGGTCTGTGAAGACTCTTCCCCAGGTATATGCCTCTGATTGATACAGAATCTGAAGAGAGTACTTGGACAGTATCACAATTGGAGTTTAGATTAAGAACTATTTTATGGACGACTGGGTTAGCAGTCATGAAATTGATGGGCTGCAGAATTCAGGAAGGACAGTGGAGTTCCTGTGAGAAGTTTTATCATAAGGGAACAAAGAACCTGACATGTCAACTCAGACTCAGCTGTGAGACCTTGAACATTAGGAGAAAGGAATTCTGGTTACTCTGCGCGCGTGTGTGTGTGTGTGTGTACTTGTGTTGTATAAGTAACCTTTAAGGAGAAACAGAAAGCTATGTGAAGTTGAACTTTTTCTTTGGGAAACAGTTTTGAAATTCCCCCTTGCCATTGGGGTGCAAACAATTCACAGGACACAAATTAGAGACAAAACACTAAGTGAGGGAAGACAGTATCTTCTTCCACTTGGTCACTGGGACCTAAGCACCAGGATATTCTCTATCATCTCTGAAGAAGACAGACAAATAATGTGTTATAATGGCAGATACACACAATTTGCAATTAGAAGGCTGAATTTTAAGTCAACTCTATCATAATTTTTTAGCTGGGTGAGCTTGGACAAGGCATTTAACCTGTGAAACATAATGTCTCGTTTGAAATATGGATTACAATCTGTTCATAGCTCTGAACACTTTTTTTTTTTGGTGAAATGCTATTTTCACAAGGTAAAAAGCAAAGAATAAAGTAACAGGATATTTTTATATTAAAAAATAACAAGATCTGCATCGACCCTTTCCATCATTAACTTCTTTTTTTAACATCTTATTTTTTAAAAATGTTTAATACAGTTCATTGTCGAGTTGGTTTCCATATAATACCCAATGGTCATCCCAACAAGCGCCCTTCTCCATGCCTGTCACCCATTTTCCCCTCTACCACATCCCCCATCAACCCTCAGTTTTTTCTCCGTATTTGAGTTTCTTAGGATTTGCCTCCCTCTCTCCCCTTAACTGTTCTTTTCTCTTTCCTCTCCCCTATTGTCTTCTGTTAAGTTTCTCCTGATCCACATAGGAGTGAAAACCAATGGTCTCTGTCTTTCTTTTCCTGACTTACTTCACTTACCATAATACCCTTGAGTTCCATCCACGTTAGCTCTCAACTCTTGGACTTAGCATACATAAAAATAATTTTTATGATACAGTATAGAAAAAGAAAAACTTTGCTCATGGTGGCCAGTGATAGGCTCTCCTGTGACTTGGGGCTTTCACAGGACACAGGACTTTGCATGCTAAACCAGGGAAGGTCCTGAGCAAACCAGGATTAGTTGGCCATCTGACTGGAACTGGGGGACTCTAGCTGCCCCAGTTGGCAACAGAAAGAATTTCTCTGGGATGGTTAGCACACCTGTCATTCATGTAGCTCACTGTATGCTGTTGGTTAGAGATTTAAATTAGGCAGTGTATGGGGCAGCTGGGTGGCTCAGTTGGTTAAACATCCGACTTTGGCTCAGGTCATGATCTCGAGGTTTGTGAGGTTAAGCCCAGTATCGGACTCTGTGCTGACAGGTCAGAGCCTGAAGCCTGCTTCAGATTCTGTATTTTCTCTCTCTGTCCCTCCCCTGCTCATGCTCTGTCTCTCTCTTTTGCTTTTTCAAAGATAAACATTTAAAAAAGTAAGCAGTATATTTCCATCTATGTAGCTCTACTTTTCTGGGCTTCTGCCTTAGAAAATGCTTGTAATCAAGCTCAAAATATTGCTTATCCCAGTTTCTTACTTGGCATGTTTCATTAGACTTGATTATCTACCACTTGGAAACATACCTTAAGAAACTGAAGTAGAAACCATTTCTGCAAACACAAAGGAATATGGAAGAAAGGGGCCTTAAGAGATGGAATGAGGAATCCATTTCTGATTTGAACAGTGAAGAGAAATCTGGGTCGAACAGAAATCTGGAGGAAGTTACAGTAAATAGAATTCAGGACTGTCTCATAAAAAAAATTGTTTGAGTGAAGACCTAGCAGATAGGTCTGGGATAAGATTTGTACTTCTATTATTGCAGTCTGAGGCATGGGCAGGGTTTATTTCACTGTGTTGACAGAAAAGGCCAGCTTCTTGGAGTCAAAGCTGAAAACAGGTCTTACCACTGCTTAGAAACTTGACACTTCCTGCATCACACCATTAAACATCTCTCTAATGGGAGTGTCACTTATACGTCAGCCATTTCATGCTCATTATTGAGCTGCCTACAATACAATTATCTAATAAATACACCAATATAATAATTCCAAAGTTTCTCTACCATCCAAATTCTATTGAAACACTTTTCCAAGCAAAATGAATGTATGTGTATAAATATATGTGTATATAAATATATGTGTGTATATACGTATGTGTATATATATATATATAATATGTATGTGGGTATATATGTATTTATATATGTATGTGAGTATATGTATAGATATGTGTGTATGTGTGTAGATATATATATGTATGTATATATATGTATATATGAATAGAGAAGGGGGAAGACTAAAGGGACAAGTATAAAATTTCAAGCTGAAGTCGTCACATTGAGGGTACTCGGGGTCCAAGGGCACTGTTTATTCTATGGGTCTTTTTAATTAGAGGAAGCAGAAGTATGAGGCCCTCTCACTCCTTGTGCATGTTATATTCACCTAAGATCATTGAGGGGATAAGACAGGCATATGAGTTACAGGAAACCATAGGAAGCAGGAAAGAAGAACCAGATGGTCTTGAGGCCAAAATAAACATTAATGATTTCTTGTTATTTAAGGCTCTACTGGCATGGACAATAAATTGGACATGGAAATTAGTGATCCAGTGTGGTAGATGTAAAAGGTTCACAAGGGATTTTGTGGGTACATTAAGGATTTTGAAGATAGGCAAATACTATATTGAGAAGGGCCTTAAATATCTGCTAAGAAGCATGGAGGTTTTTGTTTGTATTTCCTAACCTACTTTTATAACTCCAAATATCCAAAGAATATGTTGGCTCACCATTGTGGTGGTGATACACTGAAGGAAGTATCCAAATTTTGTGCATACAGAAGAGCCATGTATACCTCCTCCTTCCTTTGGCTATTAAATAATTTGTATAATGTCCTTAAGTAAAACACTAGTTGTAGGGAGTGAGAAGCGAGAGGAGGCATCTGAACAGTAAGTTAAAAATATTTTTTTATATACAATCAGGTGGAAATTTATATATACTAGAAATAAGACAATTACAAGACTTTTGAAATATTGAGAAGAGATCATAGGGACTACTTTATTAGAACAATTGATGCCTTCAGCTTTAGGTATTTTCAACTTGGGGAAAATATAAAATGAGTGGTTAAAGAGAAATGTTGGGGGGACCACTATAAGTGAGGGTTAGACCCTGGGTGACAGTTTAACGCTGGCAGAGCTTTGAGATTCAACTCCATGGAAGTGCTAGCTAGATGGAAAGAGACACTGTAGCAGCTTAGGTTAAATATCAAGATAAAAGGATGTTGCAAAAACCTTGTAACAATAGGTACAACTTCTTTCTCCCCTATAACAAGTAGCAAAGATCTATGGCACATCCTTGTGTCTTAAAAACGGTGATAAGCTGCTGATCACTCCTGGATATCACTGAATCACACTTACTTGTATTTCAAGACTAATTTGCAAAGATCAAGAGTCATTTATCTTCTTTGTTAATTGAAAAGTGAGAATCCTGAACTTTAAATCTCATATGATTTCTGATGTCTAGCTTGCATATTGAGCTAAATGCTTTTTCATCAGTATAACCATTGGCAAGTTAATGTAATTTCTGTAAAACTCATTTTCACCAATATCAGGGAGTAAGTCTCATTTTTACCTCATTCTATTTTACTAAATGAGTCAACATAGGTAAACATTTCACACAACGTTTAGTTCACAGAAAATGCTCATTACAAGCTGATCATTAATAATTCGATGTTTTCAAATATGCCTCCCTAGTTATTATCTCTGCTAGCTTTTTAATGGTTTGGATTTTAAAGATCAAACTGTATTTTAGTAAGAATTGAAGTGCTCACATCAGTGAAAATCCTTTGCAATGTGAAGATTCCCCAGATCTTCCCAGTTAGATTGGACTAGGATGCTTCAGTCCAAGATGGGCTAAGTATAGCCAATGAGGGTATCAGGACAGCCCCACAGTTAAAGAGTGAAGCTGGTCCTCACTCAGTGGGTTTTATAAATAGTTTTTTGGTCTATATTTAATCTCCGTATCATTCTATAAATTGAATGACAAAAATAAGCTGGCCAGTTTGGGCACAGGATGGAGGTGTAAGCTAGCATTAGTCACTAAGACCTGATTTGCTACCTGGCACACAATCCTAGCTATACCATGGTACAAGCCCTTTTGAGGCCATGGGTTTTGTCCAGAGAGGCTGAAATGGACTGATTTAATTATTAATATTTAGACAACTGAGAGAATTAATAACACTGGCACAGTTTCTCTTCCAATGTGAATAAACACCTCAGTATTTTTATAAGTTCAAAGTTTTCCTTTGTAATTTTTATGTTCTGTTTTATATTAGGACAGCAGGTCTTTTGTAAATTAGCATGCAAATTGCTTTTTGTAAACAGCTCCATGTCTATGCCATAGATGGATTTGTGATTTTGTGAAGGCACAGATTTTATGTTCGTCATCTGAAATTCTCATTTCCATTCTGCCTTGCCCTCTAGTTATTAGGAAATGACATTTGGTGAAGTCATCTTGTTATATGTGAATCTGTGTGTGTGTGTGTGTGTGTGTGTGTGTCAGAGAGAATAAAAAATGTCTACTGTTAAAGACATGTATTTTCTTCCCCCCACTCCCCTTCATATAGCAGATTACAACCTATGGACTAAGGTGATCCCAGACCAGGACTTAAATGTGATCCTTGATAATTTCATTAGAAAGGAAGAGATGCATCCATTTCTGGTTGGTTCATTGTAGGCCTCATCCCCTCTAGTTGCATAATTTAGGACCCAACTCCCTTGACCTCTGATATTATGAACTAATAGACGAACAAACCAAAAAGCATTTGGAGAGATCACGTGGACCAGCCTTTGCAATCAGAGATATTTGAACTATTGTGTCCCATGCTACAGGATATCCTAGCAAGGATATTTCAAAACCTCTCTCCCTTTAAAACGTCTTCTGATATTTTACCACCTTCACTATCTAATCAAGGGTCTTTCTGTCAAAACCAGAGCGTTGCCTTTAAATCAATTTCTCTCTTTATGTCCTCTGACCTTTTAGACTGGTTCCAGAAAGCTGACATTTCTCTGGCTATTAGTGAGAAAGGTCTCTTGAGGTCTGTGGAGTCAAGAATCTTCCCCCACGTCTTTCCATTACATCTAAATCAAATGAGTTTACATTCTGTTTAACATGTTTTTCAGTTTCCACTTAATTCATTAACTCTCTAATCTTTTACAGAGCAATATTTTAACAAATTCTTCTCTGAACTTAAAATAATTGCCTAAAAAAATCTCTTTTCAAATCCAACTAGATAAAGCATGAGGGGGAAATCTAAAGAAAACATATGTCGAACAATCCAAATCACTAAGTTTGATTTTAATTTTCCAACCTAGGTTCCCTAAAGAGGTGAGAGAAGTGGTCTCTAGATATCATAAAATTATGCCACATTTTTTGGATTTTCTTTTTTCTTTCTGTGGTCGACAGAATAAGAGCTCTGCAAATACTTCCACATATTAATTCCTAAAATCTGTGAATATTTTACTCCATTTGGCAGAGGAGACACTGTAGACATGATCCTTAAATGGGGAGATTATTCTGAGTTATCAGTAATTATGTAATTAGAAGGTTTTTTTTATTTTTTTTAATAAGAGAAGCAGAGGAGTTAGAGAAAGATGTGATGATGGACAAGAAGCAGAACTCTGAGTGGTGTAACAAAAGGGTACACAGGCTAAGAAATGCAGACAGCTTTAGCCCCTAGAAGCTGGAAAAGGCAAAGAAATGGATTTTCCCCTAAAACCACCAGTAGGAACACAGCTCTGCTGACACCTTGGTTTTAGGACTCACTAGCAGAATGATAAGATAATAAACTTGTGTTGTTTTAAGCCACTACATTTGTGGTAGTTTGTTTTAGAGGCCAATAAGAAACTAACACCCTCTCTTTAGTCTTTTTTTTTTTTTTTTAATGGATGTAAATCATCTTTAAACCTTACTATCCAAGCACTTTGCATCCTCTGGAACATCCATTGTTCTTTTCAGTCTATCATTTATTCACTGTGTGGCCTTGGACTTAGTGTTTCCCCCTCAATTTCTTCATCTATAAGATGGTAATTGCCTGATATACTGAGAATTAAGTGGGATAAACAGTAGCAGCATCTGGCACACAGTGCCTATAGATTTTTTGTACACTCTCCCAGAAATATTATATATATATACACACACACACATATATGCATATAGTTAAAAATAATTTATAAATTATACACTAAACTTAATCACATTCTTATTAAAAATATTAACACAAAACAAGGCATTCCTGGCTGGCTCAGTTGGTTCAGTGTCCAACTTCATTTTGGCTCAGATCACAATCTCATGATTCATAAGCCTGGGCCCTGCATCGGACTCTGCTGACAGTACAGAGCCTGCTTGGGACTGTCTCTCTCCTGCTCCGCTCTCTCTGCCCCACTCCTCTTCCCCACTCACTCACATTCTCTGCACATTCTCTGTCTCAAACATAAACATTATCTATATACACATTATATACGTGTGTGTATGTATATAAAACTTATTAATACAGATGCTTCTCTGTTTAAGAGTTTTCAGCTTCCATCTTGTATATGCTCTACAGGAAAACTGTCACGGCCCATTAATAGCAGACAGAATTTTTGTTCACATTTTGCTCTTGGGTAGCTCAGGCTTGCTTTCTGTGCATGCTGCTTTTGAGGTAGTTCATGAATATTATAACCTGAACATGTCTATTAAATTCAACAGTGAGGGTGCCAAACATTAAGAAATTCAGAAAGTACAATTCTGGGATTAAATTAGAAATTTAAGAGAAAATAAAATTAAAATAAAATATATGCGCATATGGGATAAATTGATAAGCCAAACATTTGAAGGACATGAATAAGTCTTGCAACACACAGCAAATGCCTATGCAATCAACAATCATCATGGATTCAAAGAATAAACATTGTTAAAATGTCTTTACTACCCAAAGCAATTTACACTTAACACAATCCCTTTCAAAATACCAGTAACATTTTAAACAGAGCTAGAACAAACAATTCTAAAATTTGTGTGGAACCACAAGAGACCCTGAAAAGCCAAGGCAGTACTGAAAATGAAATGCAAAGCAGAAGGCATCTTATTCCTGACTTCAAGCTATATAACACTGTAATTTCATTAAGACAGTATGGTACTAGCACAAAAATAGACACATATATCAATGGAACAGAATAGAAAACCCAGAAATGGACCTGGAAATATATAGTCAACTCATCTTCGACAAAGCAGGAAAGAATATCCAACGGAAAAAAAGAGTCTCTTCAACAAATGATGTTGGGAAAACTTGTTAATAATATGCAGAAGAATGAAAATGGACCACTGTCTTACAGCATACACAAAAATAAAATCAAAACAAATTAATAGCCTAAATGTGACATAGGAAACCTTCAAAACCTAGAGGAGAAAACAGGTAGAACCCTCTTTGACCTCAAGAGTCACAACTTCTTATTAGACACCTCACTATTGGCAAGGGAAACAAAGGCAAACATGAACTATTGAGATCTCATCAAAATAGAAAGCTTGTGCACAGTGAAGAAAATAACAAAACTAAAAGGAAACCTACAGAATAGTAGAAAACATTTGCAAATGACCTATCTGGTAAAGGGTTAATTATCCAAAATCTATAAAGAACTTATCAAATTTAGTACCTCCAAAACAAATAATCCAGTGAGTAAATAAGCAGAAGACATGAATAGACGCTTCTCCAAAGACATCCAGATACCTAATAGGCATATAAAAAGATGCTCAGCATCACTCATTATCTCAGAAACAGTTAAAAACTATAATGATATCCTCCTCACAGTCAGAGTGGCTGAATCTAACACAGGAAACAAAAGATGTTGACAAGGATATGGAGAAAGGGGAACTGACTTGTGCTGTTGGTGGGAATGCAAACTGGTGCACTCTAGAAAACAGTATGGAGTTTCCTCAAAAAGTTAAAAATATAACTACCTTATGATTCAGCAATTGGACTACTACTAGGTGTTTACTGAAAGAATACAAAAATACTGATATGAAGGGTACAGGCACCGTGATGTTTATAATAGCATTATCAACAATACCCAGGACACCTGGGTGGCTCAGTTGGTTAAGCATCTGACTCTTGATTTCATCTTAGGTCATGGTCTCATGGTTTTGTGAGTTTGAGCTCCACATCTGGCTCTCTGCCGACTTTGTCAGCCTGCTTGGGGGTCTCTCTCTCTCTTTCTCTACCCCTCCCAGCTTGCACTCTCTCTGTATCTTTCTAAATGAATAAGAAAAAATTAAAAACTATCTAAAAGGAAAATTATTAATAATATCCAAATTACAGAGAGAGTCCAAAGGTCCACCAACTGATGAATAAATTAAGATGTGGTATATATGTAAAATGAAATATTACTCAGCAATCAAAAAGAATGACATCTTAACATTTGCCAATGATGTGGACGAAGCTAGAGTGCATTATAATAAGTGAAATAAGTCAGAGAAAGATAAATACCATATAATTTCACTCATATGTGGAATTTAAGAAACAAAACAGGGACGCCTGGGTACTCAGTCATTTGATTTTGGCTTAGATCTTGATCTCTCATTTTGTGAGATTGAGCCCTGAGTCAGGCTTCCTGCTGGCAGTGGGGAATCTGCTTGTGATTCTCCTCTCTCTTCCTCTCTCTCTGCCCCTCCCCCAATCATGTTCTCTTTGTCTCAAAATAAACTTGAAAAAATATGTACATATGGAAAGGTGAAAAATGAGGGAAACAAATCATAGGAGATTTAACAATAGAAAACAGAGTTGATAGAGGAAGGTGGGCAAGAGAATGAGCTAAATGGTTGACGGGTATTAAGGAGGGCACTTGTGATGATCACTGAGTATTTTATGTAAGTGATGAATCACTACTTTTTCCTTAAATTAAAAAAAGGAATCAAAAGTAATTAATAAAATGGAAAATATTAAAGGTGTAGCTGGAACATTTATATCAGTTTGATTACCCATTAACTGAAAATTAATTCAGAAGGTTAAGCATAGTAGAATCCTGCTGATGAAATAAGTTTGGCCATAGGTTGAAGAGGCTACAGGCCCATCCAGATAGGTGCAACATCAAAATGAAAGGCAGCCAGGAAGCTGTAACCTAGCTATTAAAGTAGAACCTGGCAAAGACTATCAGAGGGGGTGGAAATTTGCTTAAAATTTTTTCAGTAAAGATGAAAATCATCTTTTTGAAAAAGTCTGGGGAAAGGCTTACATGACTGCATCTAATTAAATAGCTTTTTTTCCATTTAATTTTAATTCCAGCATAAGTAGCATACAGTGTTAGTTTTAGGTGTACAATATAGTGATTCCATGATTCCATACACTACTCACTGCTCATCATGATATGTATATATTTAATATTCCTCACCTATTTTACCACACCACCACTTCCCCTCTTAAAACCACCACTTTGTTCTCTGTATTTAAGACTGTGTTTTTCTTTTTTTCCTTGTTCATTTGTTTTGTTTCTTAAATTCCACACATGAGTGAAGTCATATGGTATTTGTCTTTCTCTGACTGACTTATTGCACTTGGCATTAAACAATTTTGATTCTTAAATCACAAGTTATTTGGTAGAAATATATCTCTTGGACATAATTTTAAATTTCTCATAGTTACTTTGCATTTATGCTGATAGAATTATGAATAGCTTTTCAGAACCTAGCCTCTTCCTAAGCATGGGGTTTTCTCTGTGTGGAAAAGCTATTGATTTTTTTTTTTTTTTAACCATTTTGCACATGACTGGCCACCTTACTAAGCTCTCTTGTCAATTTCAATACATACTCAATTGACTTCTGCTGTTTCCAGGGTCATTCTCTGTAAATAATGGCATCCCACTACAGTTAGAATTAAAGTTCAATATGCTGAACGTGAACTGGAAGGCCCAGGCTGCCTTCTAATCTCTCATGTTCCCCTCTTCTACCTTTACTCTATTGCTCACCTTTCTGGCCTTTTTGTTTCCTTAAATGTCATGATTCTACTTTGCAGTGTCAGTGCTTTATGTCCTTGGCACCTGGGTGGCTCATTCAGTTAAGTGTCTGACTTCGGCTCAGGTCATGATCTTGTAGTTTGTGTGTTTGAGCCCCGCGTCAGGCTCTGTACTGACAGCTTAGAGCCTGGAATCTGCTTCAGATTCTGTGTCTCCCTCTCTCTCTCTGCCCCTCCTAGACTCACACTCCACGTCTCTCTCTCAGAACTAAACATTAAAAAAATAAAAATATTAAAAAAAATAAACTTGGTGTTCTCATTACCTACGGTGTTGTTTGACATACTTCTATTTCTCCTCACCAACTCCTGTCCATACATTAGATATCTACTTATGGAACTGTTCTTCTAAGAAGCTTTCCCCTGCCCTGTAGTTTATATTAGGTCACCCTGTTCTCTTTTAGAGTAGCAGTGTTTTTTTTTCTTCAAGGAACATTTCTGTCTTTGATGTGATGTGTTTGATATCTATCTCCTCTCCCAAAAGGTTGTAAGCTTCATATCAGGAAGGATGATATCCTTTTTTTTGGTCAATATCTATATTCCTATACATAACACAGTTCATGTTATATAGTAGGAGCTCCATAAATACTGTTTAAAAACTGAATGCTATCAAAATGGATTTCTGTTTCTTTCAGATAAGACCTTGCTCTCACCTGTCTGTTTAGAAAGAAAGAAGAAAAGCTTCTCAGTAACATAATATGCATGTCTGATAGTGACTTAATAGATTTACACTTTAGAGAGGAGCATTTGTATTTGAGAAATATACAACATGTTAATAGAGTTTTTTCTAATGATAGAAATCTCAGACATAAAACTACAGGGTGCTAAAAGAAGAAAAAAAGGAAAAACAAAATCGTTTAGTTCAAAGTCACACAAGTGACTGTTAATTCCAGGTTTCACATTTGTCAAAAGATAAGATCTAATGTATAAATCGTATAGAGGAAGTATAAATATATGAAAGAAAATGACCTATATATTTTGGGAGATCTAAAATCTACTGTCATTACATATGGTTTATTATTTTTTAATTTATTGTCGTTAGTTAACAAACAGCGTTTGTCATTTTTCCCACCCCTATTAACCCTCAGTTTATTCTCTGTATTTAAGAGTCTCTTACAGTTTGCCTCCCTCTCTATCTTATTTTTGTTTCCCTTCCTTTATGGTCCTCTGTTAAGTTTTTGAAATTCCACATACGAGTGAAATCATGTAACTATCTGTCTTTATCTGACTCAGTTATTTCACTTAGCATTATACACTCTAGTTCTATCCACATTCTTGAAAATGGCAAGCTTCCATTCCTTTTCATTGCAGAGTAGTATTTTGTTATGAAATGTATACGTACACACACATACACATACATACCACATCTTCTTTATCCTTTCATCAGTTGACGCATATTTGGGCTGTTTGCATAATTTGGCTATTGTTAATAGCACTGCTATAAACATTAGGTTACATATGCCCCTATGAATCAGGGCTCCTGTATTCTTTGGATAAATTCCTAGTGGTATTGCTGGGTCATAGAGTAATTGTATTTTTAATATTTTGAGCAACCTCCACACTGTTTTCCAGAGTATCTGCACCAGTTTGCATTACCACCAACAGTGCAAGATCTGGTTCTGAGAGACTGTTTTCAGATTAAATAGGGAAAGGTTTTTTTTAATTGCTTTTTTTTTTTTTTTTTGAAAAAAAGTTGTGTTTTTTTGGAGAAAGAGGCATTTCAAGAAGTTACAGAACTTCATGGGTTGTAATATACATTCTGTACATTAAGTTCTTTGCATATTAGTAATGATGCTTGGAAGACTCAGGCTAGAGAGAGCTCTACAAACAATACTTCACAGGTGAGCCTTCACTATATATATTTTTAATAACAAAGAACACTTCTTTTCAGGAATCCCCATTCTTTCATACATAGCTAAGCAGTAAGCTGACCAGGCTTTTTGTAGAAAAAACAAAAACAAACAAACAAACAAAAAACCATGAGAAGATACCTAAAGAATGTCATCCTAAAGGTATAAGCCACTGTTTTAGTCAGAGTCTGGGTAGGAATTAGATGATTTGGCAGAAGAGGAGAATTAAAGAAGTTTGTTGATAAAAGAGACTGCTTAGAAAGTGTGAATATAATAAAACCACAAGGATGGGTGCATGCATTACATATAGTAGAACAAACATATTTAAGGGTACACTTCAAGGAATTTTGTCAAGTGTATACACTTGTGTAACCAACTCAAAAAAAAGTAGAATATCTCCATCATTTTAAAACATTCTCTTGTTTCCTTTTGTAATCTGTCCCTAACCCTAGACTTGGGGCAGTCACTGAGCAACCTTCAATCACTATGGAGGAATTGTATCTGTTCTTGATTTGTTTTATATACATGGAGTAATGAAGTGAGTACTCTTTGGCTCTGGCTTTGGTTCAGCATAATGCTGTTGATTATATCAAAGGCTATTCCTTTTTATTGCTGAATAGTATTTTTAAAGCTATTCTAGGTCCTTTGAATTTCCATGTAAATCTCTATGAGTTCTAGAAACAGTCTTCTGGAATTATGCTTGTTAACATATTAAATCTCTTGATCAGTTGCTGGTTGGTTGTCATCTTAAAAATAGTGTTTTCATAAAAGGCCATAGAATTTCTCTCTGTTTAGGTTTTCTTTGATTTCCCAATGCATTTATTTATTTTATTTTTGTAGCTTGCATGTGTGGTTTTTGCAAGTACTAGTTAAATTAATTTCTAAGTGCTTCATGTTTTGAATGGTGTTGTAAATTGTACTTAAAAATTTTTACTTTTAATTTTCTGTTTCACTGCAAAATTAGGGATGGAACTTATTTTTGAAATATTGATTTTGTATTTTGCAGATTTGCCAAAATCACTAGTTTGCATATATGCAGCTTTCTTAGAATTTTCTTAGGTATAACCTTGTTGTTAACATATATAGACAGTTTTATTCTTCCTTTCCATATATGGCTGTTAAATACAGGATGAGAAAATATTGTTCCTATTTATGTGACTTTATTTTAGATATATGGGTTATTATATTTAAAAAATAAATAAAAGGAAAGTAAATGATGGCAACACAAAATAGAATTTTCTTTTCTACAAATGACATCTCCAGGAATATGGGTGTTTCTACTAGTTAGCTTGCTCATTTGTATTTGTGTATGGATTATTCATAGAAAATCTTGCTTTTCTTTTTAATCATAACTTTGCTATTTTAATTCATATCAAAATTCAGCAAATTGGTTCAGGTGTAATCTAATCATATGCTCTAAAGTATAACATCAAGAAATAAGACTAAAACACTAGGATTTAAGCTTACTTGCACTTACAACAAATACATTTATTTTTTTATTTTTAAATTTTTTTTAACGTTTATTTATCTTGTAAAGACAGAGGCAGAGTGCAAGCAGGGGAGGGGCAGAGAGAGAGAGAGGGAAATACAGAATCGGAAGCAGGCTCCAGGCTTCAAGCTGCCAGCATGGAGCTGGATGTGGGGCTCAAATCCACCAATTGCGAGATCATGACCTGAGCCGAAGTCGAACACTTAAACAACTGAGCCACCCAGGTGCCCCATTATTTTTTGAAGTTTATTTGTTTATATTGAGAGAGAGGGAAAGTGTGCACACACACACACAAACATGAGCAGGGGAGAAACAGAGAGGGAGAGAGAGAAAGAATCCAAAGCAGTCTCCCTGCTGTCAGTGTGGAGCCTGACACGAGGCTCAATCTCATGAACAGTGAGATCAAGATCTGAGTCAAAATCAAGAATCAGATGCTTAAGCAACTAAACCACTCAAATACCCCAACAAATCAACTTCTTAAAACAGCATAAATAAACTATGCTTGTACCTTACTTTGAAATTCTTAAAGCAAAGTGAAGCCTGGACCGTACATCAATTCCATAATTATGTTTTGACCTTGGTCTCAAGGAGCTAATAATAGACTAATAGAGATAGACTCAAAAACAACCAATGAAAATAAGGGCTTTAATAAAAGAGTGGACCTAAGAAAAGAGGGAGACAGGGCTATATTCAGAAAGTAGTAATAAAGATGACCTCTTTTGAGCTGGGTCTAGATAAATGAATAGGGATTTCCACACAGAAATGTTTTAGTGCCAGGAACACATGAGTTTTAAAAGGAATAGGTATAAATTGACAGGCAAATCTGGGAAACTCTAAGACTTTCAATATGGGGATTAAAGCTAATGCAGACATACATAAAGACAGGGTGGGGGTGTAAGCAATGTCTACGTTGTAAAGGGTAAATATGCTAAGGAGCACGGGTTTTTACAGAAACCTTTTTCAAAACTCATTTGGGGTTTTACTCAATAGAATTGACACAGTAGATTGAATTGCCAGCTTGTAAGCAACAAGAAGATTGAGAAACCAGTTGGAATCGTATTACAAAAATCTGGATGAAAATAAATGAGGATTTGAAAATAGAAGTAGCAGTGAGAATAAAGAAGACTGGATAGATTCTCTACTTAGTTATATGGTTAAATTTAAAGGACCTGTGACCAACTAGGTATGTTGGAGGGACAGGGCATTGAGAGATGGAGGGCTGAAGTCAGGTTTAAATTCCATGTGACCATGAATGAAGAAGAGGACAATTAATACACGTTTAGAAGAGTATGAATCACTAATGTCAAAATCAAATACCTTGGAAATCTGTGCTCACTCAAGGAGTTTGATAAGTTCTTCATAGATTTTGGATACTAACCATTCATCATCCACTATTTCATTTTCAAATATCTTACTCCTTTTTCTGTCGGCTGCCTTCTAGTTTTGCTGATTGTTTCCTTTGATGTGCAGAAGGTTTTTATCTTGATGAGGTTCCAATAATTCATGTTTGCTTTTGTTTCCCTTACCTCCGGAGACCTGTCTAGTAAGAAGTTGCTGCCTGTTTTCTCCTGTAGGATTTTAATAGTTTCCTGTCTAAGTTTTGAATTTATTTTTGTTTATGGTGTAAGAAAATGGTCTAGTTTCATTCTTATGCATATTGCTGTCCAGTTTTCCTAGCACCATTTGCTGAAGGGGCTGTCTATATTTCCATTGGCTATTCTTTCCTGCTTTATTAATGATTCATTGGCCATACACTTGTGGGTCCTTTTTTGGGTTCTTTCTTCTGTTCCATTGATCAATGTGTGTTTTTGTGCTAGTACCACATTGTCTTGATGACTACAGCCTTATAATACAGCCTGAAGTCTGGAATTGTGATTCCTCTAGCCTTTTTTTTTCAAGATTGCTTTAGATATTTGGGGTCTTTTGAGGTTCTATACACATTTTAGGATTGTTTCTTCTAGCTCTGTGAAGAATGATGGTATTATTTTGATAGGGATGGAATTGAATGTGTAGATTGCTTTCAGTGGTAAAGACATTTTAACAATATTTATTCTTCCAATTCGTGGACATGGAATGTTTCTCCATTTCTATGTGTTTTTTTTTTTCAATGTTTTATTTATTTTTAGGAGAGAGAGAGACAGCGTGAGCAGGGGAGGGTCAGAGAGAGAAGGAGTCACAGACTGAAACAGGCTCCAGGCTCTGAGCTGGCAGTCAGCACAGAGCCCGACGCGGGGCTCAAACCCATGAACCGCGAGATCATGACCTAAGCGAAAGTCGGACGCTTAACCGACTAAGCCACCCAGGCGCCCCTCTCCATTTCTATGTTTTGTCTTAAATTTCTTTCATAATCTTGCTATAGTTTTTACTGTACAGATGTTTTACCTCTTTGGCTAGTTTTTTTCCTAGTTATTTTATGGGTTTTGGTGCAGCTATAAATGGGATTGATTCCTTGATTTCTCATTCTGCTGCTTCATTATTAGTGTACAGAAATGCAACTGATTTCTGTATGTTAAATACAGAGATTTTTACAAAGGCAGAAAAGATACATAAGCGTCTGTTGGTGTCAATGTATACCATATACTGCAGTGCCTGTAGAACATGTAATCTCATTGCTAACACATCAGTCCTGTGAGACAAATATTATCTCTGACACCTAAAAGGAGTTTCTCAGAGACGTTATCTACCCAAAGCCACCCAGCTAGTAGACAGAAGAACCCAAATGTGAACCCAAGTCTACTGAAATCCATGTAATTCATAGGATTCAAAAAGAGAGTGATATCAGAATTGAGGAGAGGGAGAAACTAACAACTGTGCTGTGCTTATAATGTTAGAGATAAAATGATGCCTTTATATCATCAGAGTTTGGGTTCTGTCCTGTGATATTTCCCATAAACATAATGAATCACCCCAAATTGGAGCTAGAATATTGTTAGGAGGGTAGTAGCATAAATATTTATTCCTAAAGGCTATCTATAAACAGAAACATTTGTGTAACACATGATATATATGAAGTTTTATAAGACACTCACATGTATCACTTATGAGGGAAATAATTAACTACTATGATTTATACATTATTAATAGTACACCCCATTCAATCTAGAAGAATTTCCAATTTATGTGCAATATTTTGTGGTTATCTTAAAAGACTGATTACCAAGACTTAGAAATTTGGTTGTCCATTGTTTTTTAATTATGTGACTTGTAGTAAGAGACTTAACATAGATTTCCTTAAGGTGTGGTTTTAATTTTAAGTAAAGTAAAAGAATTTGCCCAAGTTTAAGATTTAATACAATTTTCCATAATCATACGCCTCACAACTAATAAACTTCCTACTGTGGTACAACTAAATTATCGAATAATGCAAAGTTGATAAGTCTCCTTAGACTGAAGGTAAAATTTAAATTACATTTACTTTTAATAACTTAATTCCAACAAGTGTTCATTTAGGAATTTGGCTGTATGCAGTTAGATGTCAGATACTGCTGTGATTTTGAGTGATTTCAATTATGTAAAATTCTTCTTGCCACTTTGTAAGTTTTAACAGTAACGTGAGCTCATTTAGGGAAGCTTAGTTTCTATGATAAGTGGAATTATAATTATATACAATTATAAATTACATAGAAATTTATTTGAAACTGATTTATTCTAGAAAATTGGAGTATATTTTTAATTAAACTACTTAGGTCATCAACTTTCTTTATAAGATGGATTATAAAACATGAAATGAGTAAAATGAGGTGGATGGCCTGGATCTTTTTTGTTACATACAGTAGCCACTAGCCACAAATGGTATCAAGCACTTGAAATGTTCCTAGTCCAAGTAGAGATGTGCTGTAAGTACAATGAATGCATTGAATTTTAATAATAAGTATGGTAAAAATGTAAAATATCTTAATTTCTCTGTTGATTATGTGTTAATTATTTTAAATATATTGGGTTAACTAAAATTTTACTTTATTAATACAGCTACTGCATTGTATTTCTGTTGCACAATGGTGAGGTTTAGAGATAAGATCATTAGCTTTTGTTAAATCCTGGTTAATTATCTCTGCCAAGTGAGGGGTAGAGGTGAGATTTTAATGATTTCTTAGAAAGCCAGCCATCCCTCTCTGCTCCCTTCTATATTTACAATATTAAAACAACGAATAAGAATTAAATTTTATTGTAGAAAGAACTGCCTAGTAGCCAGTAACCCCTAATGCAAACCTGTTAGTCAAAAGCTCAATTAGGGAACATTGCTTAGGCCTTGGTCCCAAAGTGAAGTTATATAACAACAGTGATGATTAACATTTACAGAAAGATTCTCCTAAGATCTTTAAATATATCAAATATTTTTTTCATCTTCACAATAACCCTATAAGAGAAGTACTCTGAGTATTCCCATTTGACAGTTGTGTAAAATGAGACACAGGGAAGTTAAGTAAGTTGGCCAAGCTTACCAAGTAGTGTCAGAGTTGAGGATGTGAATCCAGGAGTGTTGACTCCACATTCTGATCTCTCAATCTCTATATTATATTTCCTGTAATGGACAAATGTGAAATTTTAAGACTATACTAAAGCTAGACTTCAAGGAATCCAATGAGAAAAACAAAAGGAATTGTACTCCTGGAGGCTAGACCTAGCTGAATTAATCCAGCAAGCTACATGGAAGAGATTTGGGAAGTTATTAGAACATGATTCTTGGCTTTTAGTACATGTTGACGACTGGCTGGTACACATGGCCAAATAAATGTCTTAAACTCTGAGTCTAATCAGATTAATAACTGCTCCTCCCAAAGTGAGACAGTGTGCATGGGCTTGGAGAGAGTGTATAATAGAATATTCTGACATTCTAAAGGGAGGAGAAAGGTCTCCTTTCCCTGCATTCTTTCACTCTTTTTTTCTATTAAGGCAGTGCGTGAAATTGTAAGTTTACAGTTAGAGTGTCCAGCACTCGCATTTTTAAGGTTATTCTCCCAATATATACCCTGGCTTTACTATATCCTAATAACCAGTGTGATTGGTTATACTGAGTTAACTTTATGGTCATTCTGTTAAGTAGACCAAGAGTTCATTCATATCAGTTACTCCCAATTATGTTATTAACCAGAGTATGACATAATAAAGACTGATAACCCAGATCCAAATGTAGCAATATAAAAACATTCCATGTTTTAATAGTATAGACTTATTATTCCATTGGAGATTAAAATCAAAACTATCTTATTTTTTCATAGAAACTGAATTATCCAAATTCTTAGAATTCAAAATTCTTTGATTTTTCCATTTCACACTTTTCACTGCTTTGATTACTCAATGATCAGTCTTAGATGATTTAGTACAGTCTTGATTCCTGGTTTCAGGATTTATAGCCCAGGAAATTGTTAATGCAAATAGGTTAGCTCCTTTAGCATCTCCAGCATTCATTTAATCCAAGACTAAGTCCTTCTAGAGTCCCACTTGTCCAAAGCACTAATGACTCAGCAGGACACATTAGAAAATCAGACCACCAGCTCTAGACCCACATAATCAAGAACCCATTATTTTCTCTGAAGAACAGCATTTCTTAACCAAATGTATATTCTTCTAATTCTTTTCCTAGTCATAAGCACTTGAAGTATGACATATACATAAAGTACACAAGTAGTACACATAGATAAAGCAGGTGATAATAGTGATAGTGGTCTTGATTTCAGTTTCACTAACATGTCACTTGTCCAAGGTTCATGCAATTTGAATTTAAATTTATGTAGGGGAAATTTTACATGAGATTAAATTTGCAAGATCTTGAAAAATCCTTTTGCCAAGCTCAAGCCTTTTGACCTCATATGCTTCTACGTGTAGTTCCCAAGCTGTGAATCTAGTGGTAGTGAGAAGCAGGCTTATCGGTACCTTTATCTTTGCTTACCTCCTCAATACCCTAGGTCTTCACTGACTTTCATTATGTCACTGGGACCAAAATATTTCCTTTCTACAACTTGTTTTCTTGCAGAAGAAAATTAAGTTTCCATTTAAAAAAAAAAAAAAAAAAAACAAACTATTGATCATCCCTGCATGAGAAAACAGTAAAGGAGGGAAGAAACTTCAACACAAATGCAAGAGAAACAGAATCCATAGTGGTTAATCTAACGTCAATACCTGCATCTTATTTACCCTACTAGTACTGATAAAGACAGTAAACCAGAGATCTCTAGTTTTGAGATGAGTCTCCCCTGGTACCAATGCATTTCTTTTTCCTGTGCATCTATTAGCAGCTATAGTCATAAGTTGCTTAACTTGGAGCCTGGTTGTCTCAATGAGGCACTGTGCTCTCAAATGCTAGTTCACCAATTACGCTATCAGAACTCCTTCTTTATTATTATTTTACATTAAAAATACATTTGATGGCATAATGACCATATTATGGTTATTCAAATATTTGGAATATATGAAATTTCTAAATCCCATCTCTCCATCAACTTCTCTTTATGTGGAGTTCTAAGTTTCCAGTACAAACAAAAAAGTACTTAGTATCTAGATTCGTGTTTGATATTGTAATGTAGGATTTTCTGGAAAATCTGATACACAGAATGTAGTTTAGGCCAGAGACCTAAGTGCATCTCATCTTCCTTGTAAAGTCTGAATATAAATATCAAAATTCTATTATTGGCCTCAGCAGACAGTTTGGGCATTCAACTAAAGAGAGGATGAGAGCCACACAAGTGTAGGACTTGGGTTTACCAAACTACCAATTTTCATGAAGTTGAAATTTGGGGGTGAGCAAAGGGCAGACGCAGAGGGAAAAGGGAAGGGAGAATCTGAGTATATAACCACTACATGGCAGCTATATTTTAATGTGAAATAATCCTAGGCTATTATAAATTTAGCCAATCTGACATCTGGAACTTAATTAGCATAAGATTCTTTCCTCTTGTGAAGAAATGAGGATAGAGTTGAATACAGAGAAGCTCAAAGGAACGTTGTTCCACAAAAAGGTACACAGAAGCTGAGCATAAGCATTTAGAAAATGCTACAGTGATTTGACATGGCTACAAAAGTCAAATCCATTATCATTAGTGGACTCATCTGATTAAACAGGGGCAGGAATTGTGCAGTGTGAACTGCATACAAGTTATGAGAAGACAGACCACCTGGTAGTCTACAGTGGGTAGAAAACTATTTTAAAAATCTTGACCTTCACCATAGTTTGAGAAACACTACTACAGAACATATTTTTATTGCCTGACACAATGTGTCTGCCATGTAGAGGGTTTCTCTTTCCCTATGCCTTAGACAATCTGCCCTTTAGATTCAGTGTAGGTATTAATTCTTAAATTTCTGTAATATTCTTCTTCATTTCAACCTCATAGAATTCTAGATGAATCCTATCATAGATCAACCCTAGATCATCCAAAAAAGCATCTGAAAGGATAGATGGTCCAACATTCTTTTTCAGCCACAATTTTCAAAGTTGTATTTTTTTTCCTCCAGTAAATTTTATGATGGCTGTTTCCAATGCTATATAAGAAAGTATCCCCCACTTTTTAAGTAGTATTTCTAAATCACATAGTGGAACAGTGGCGTTTGGAAGATAAGAGCTAATTCCAGTCAAGGTAGTGAGGTTATTATCTTTCATTAAAGAAACTATATGCCATTTCACTTCAGTTGTCTGTTCTGGTTTTCTGCCTCAATCCTTTTAAGTTTTGAATCTAGCTTACCTTGGCCCTATAACCTACATTTACCTTTTATATTATCTCCTATAAGCCCTCTTTAGCTTTTATAATAATGTTTCTATAAATATTGCATATCAAAAGTGCAATTGGATTTTTGCAAAATTGTATGCAAAAATGCAACTTTTGAAAGACTTAAGCTCTTCAAAAAGTTTTAAGGAGAAAATTTAAATTATAATAATTCATATCCATAGTAATACCAGAGAGAATAAAAAAATTAAGCCTATAGAGCTATCTTTCATGCAAGTTTAACATTGAATAATAGATTTAAAGAGATTTAGCATTTAATATTCAAATATTTACTTAAAAGCACAAATATGATATAGGTTTAATATTTGAGGGCTAAGATATCAAGCCTGAAATTACATTTTTGATTCACCATGCAGTTATGATTTCTACCTTGCTCTATGGAACAAAAAAAATTAATGGTTTATATATGTCTGAAAGTGCTGTAAAAGAAGAAAAAATGCTACCAATAAAAAAGTCATCAAGTTAAGGTGAAGAGAGGTTAATATTCTTTATCAAGCGAAGACCAGTAGCATTGAGATTGATATTACTAAACTATCTTTAAACTGGTAGGTTGGATATGATTGGATTGCCTAACTCTAACGTCCCAAATGAATACTTTTCTCTGGTTATAGCCTAGAAATCTAAAAACCTAAAATGTTTCAAAGGTATTCTGAAGGATTATCTAAAAAATCATTTATACCTAGCAATATGGACACATATTTTTAGGATCATATGGCTCATGTGTATAAAGGTTAACACAGTTAAAGAGATTCAATTCTATGAAGTTATTATTCTATAAAATACTGCCAATACTAGCCCAGACACCAATAGTAATAAAAATGAAAGTGATGGTAATAGTTATCAGAGGTACTACATGTATAGAATGGGAAAATGACTACATTAGTCTATTAGGTTACTCTTTAATATGTGAACAGGCTCTTTACAATTCAGGGTTTCGTGTGTGTGTGTGTGTGTGTGTGTGTGTGTGTGCGCGCGCGCATGCGCGCACGCACACGCATGTGGGCTGAGGCACAAATGGGCTAAGGCAATCTCCCATTCTTTAGTCTTCTTAACATCATAGAGGTAGAAAAAGCAGAGGTGGTTTCTCCTTTAAGAAAGTGTAAAGACCATTTACGTATCTCATGACCCTGTGATGGTGTACAAATGTGGTCTTCTGATGAAAATATTTCCTTTTTATCTTGCAAAGTACACATCTGTAGAAGCATTTTTGTATTCAGGGTACATTCATATGTTAAACTTTTATATTACAGAGTTGATTATATGGCAGATTATGCAAACAATGTCCTTTTTTATTAATATCTCATAGAAAATTCAATTGTATATTCATCCTCTTCTTGAGTTAATAAAGTATAATGGCTGTGTTACTTCATTACCAAGGAAACACATTATTATAACCAATAAGGAGAGCTAAATGGCATATTAGGTAGACCCTAGGCTTGCCTTGTCCCTCTGACACAGCTAGAGAAATATCAATTCATTCGGAACACCCAAGAAATTGGGCTATGATCTCTCCTGTCTCATTTGTGATTTTATGAAGCTGGATCCTTTCTCTTTCCTTTTTACTAAGTTTGGCTAGGGGTTAATCAATTTTATTAATTCTTTCAAATAACCAGCTCCTAGTTTCATTTATCTGTTCTTTTGTTGGTTTCAATTGACCCGAGGACTGACATAACAAACTGCACAACTAGAGGGAAAGAAGAGCCCGCATCGTGGAAGGCAGGTGGTGCAGATATGTTGTTTGGGGGAGAAAGGATCATGAGTGCTGTGGAAGAGAGAGGGATTCCTGATCTTGGAGGGCAGGGAATATTGCACATGGGATTGCACAAGGAAAACACTTCCCCAAAGAAATTGACTGGGAAAATGAGAGAGACTGATCATTGTGAGGTTTTACAGCCATTAGAGCTTAAAGACTAGAGTTTTAGAGGTGCCATGGCTTGTGTTGAGCCCGGCGGGTGCTGCAGTGCTCCTGTGGAAAAAGAGGGCAGAAGCCTGGGAGCAGATGGCATGATCTGAGTATCTCCTGGGATGCACTGGAAGAGGCAGTTCCCCATTCATGGAGCTCATGTGAGAGAGGTGGTATTGCCTCTTCAGTGACAAAAGAGCCAGGAGGTGCCATTATGCTCCTCCATACCTCATCATAGGTGCAGAGACACCTGGTGAGGACGGCTAAACTGGACATCAGCTTTTGCTGTGCTTTACTCAAAACTCCAAACTCCTGTGTGTTGGTACAATGGCCCTTCTAGGTCAAACCTGCATCAGCCCAGTACAGTAAGACTCTCCACCAGAGGAGGACCAATGTCGGTCTGTACCATGCCAGGTCCCTAAAGTTTAGAGTTTTAAAACTCAGCCTGCTTGCCTGAGATAAAACACAAGTGCACTGTGCTGCCAGGTGAGCAAATGGCCCATACACAGACTGGATGAAGGCAGAGATCTGAAGGATGCTTGGGACACATGTGGGGATATGTTTACTTTTCTGTGAGACCTTCCTGGAAAGCAGTGGGTGTGAACTCCCCTTTCTAAGGTAAAAGGGAGATGTCTGGTGCTATTTCCCTCTCATACCCCTCAGCATAAACTAACTCCAATAAGTTGCACAGCCCTGGTAGTGGTGACCTGAACTGCTTACACCAAGCTCCACCCCCCATGCTCTGTAGGTGCTTCTTTAGCAGGCCAAGTGTGCCTGAGAACCAGAGCAGTGGGTGTCTCCCCCAGAAGATCAACACAAAACATTCACAAGTGGCAAGTTACCATAAAGTAATGCAAAGCTTGAGCGCTAGTGGAAATAAAATCAAGCCTCTTGTAATGAGGAGACCAGAGCACACCTAGTTAAAACTCATCACATTTTTGCCGAGGTCCAAACACTCCCCACTGCAGGCAAGCAAAAATTGTGCAGAGGACTGACCTGAGGGAAGGAGAGCAAAAACACAGCATGGAGTGTACACAGCATACACCAGAAACACTTCCTGAAGCATCAGGCAGTGAACAGTACACGACTTCTTTCTAAAAAGCCATTATTTTCAGGAGCAGGAAACATAACAGGCTTTCCTAACACAGAGAAGAAGACAGAAACCTGGACAAAATGCCAAGACAGAGGAATTTGTCCTGAAAGAAAGGACAAGAACAGGTCATGGTCAGGGATCTAATCAAAACAGATTTAAGTAATAAGCCTGTACTAGAATTTAAAACAACAAAATAAGGATCATAGCTGGGCTAGAGAAGAGCATAAAAGAAACCAAGGATTCCTTTACCACAGAGCTAAAGACCCCAAAACTAGTCAGATATAATAGCTAAAAAGATGGAAGAAGCAGAGGAATAAATAAATGATATAAAAGACAAAATTATGGAAAATAAGCTGACAGAAGAGGGAAAGAAAAACACTGGATCTGGAATGCAGACTTAGGGAATTCAGCGACTCCATAAGATGTAATATTCATTATCATAAGATGACCAGAAGAAGAAGAGCAAGAGAAAAGGGTTGAAAGTTTATTTAAGCAAATTATAGTTGAAAAGATCCCTAATCTAGGGCAAGAAACCGACCTCCAGCTCCAGGAACAGGAAAATAAATCCCTAACCTACAGGGGAAGACAAAGTTAGCAGAAGGTGTCTCCACAGAAACTTGACAGGCCAAAAGGGAGTGGCATGATACATTCAGCATGCTGAAAGGGAAAAAATAGGCAACCAGGAATAATTTATCTAGCAAGGCTGTTATTTCAGAATAGAAGGAGAGAAAGAATTTCTGAAACAAAAGTTAAAGGAGTTTGTGACCGCTAAACCAGCCCTGTGGGAAATACTAAAGAGGACTCTGATTGGGAAAGAAAGACTAAAAGCAACAAAGATGAGAAAGGAACAAAGAAAATCTCCAGAAACCATGACTCTACAGATAATACAATGGCACTATATTCATGTCCATCAATAATCACTCTGAATGTAAATGGACTAAATGCTCCAATCAAAAGACATAGGGTATCAGAACAGGTAAAAAACAAAACAGTCCCCATCTATATGCTGCCTATAAGAGGTTCATTTTAGACCTCAAGGCACCTACAGATTGAAAGTCAGGAGATAAAGAACTGTTTATCATGCAATTGGACGTTTAAAGAAAGCTATAGGAGCCATACTTATATCAAACTAGATTTTAAAACCAAAGACTGTAACAAGAGATGAAGAATGGCAATATTTCATAATAAAGGAGTATAACCTGCAAGAAGATTCTAACAATTGTAAATATTTATGCCCCCAACTTGAAAAACCCAAATACATAAAACAATAACAAACATAAAGGAACTCATTGATGACAATACATTAATACTCAATGACTTTAGCATCCAACTTATAGCAATGGGCAGATCATCTAAGCAGAAAATCAGCAAGGAAACAATGGCTTTGAATGACTCACTTGACCAGATGGATTTAACAATATATTCAGAACATTTCATCCTAAAACAGTAGAAAACATATTCTTTTGAAGTGCACACAGGACATTCTCCAGAATAGGTCACGTAGTGGGTAACAAATCAGGCCTCAATAAGTACAGAAAGATTGAGATCACACCATGCATGTTTTCCAACAATAATGCTATGAAACATGAAGTCAATTACAAGAAAAATTTGGAAAAACCCTCAAATACCTGGAGATTAAAGAACATCTTACTAAAGAACGAATGGGTTAATCAGAAAGTTAAAGAAGAAATTTAAAAATATATGGAAACAAATGAAAATGGTCCCAAACTTCTGGAGTATAGCAAAAGCAGTCATCAGAGGGAGAGTATAGAGCAACATAAGCTAATCTCCAGAAGCAAGGGAGATCTCAAGTACACAACCTAACTTTACACCTATTGGAGTTAGAGAAAGAACAACAAATGAAGCCTAAAACCAGCAGAAAAAGAGAGGTAAATGGTATAGAAACCAACAAAAGAACAGATTAATGAAACTAGGAGCTGGTTCTTTGAAAGAATTAATAAAATTGATTAACCCCTAGTCAAACTTAGTAAAAAAGGAAAGAGAAAGGAAATAGCTTCATAAAATCACAAATGGGACAGGAGAGATCACAGACCAAACTACAGAAATATACAAACAATTATAAGAGAATATTATGAAAAATTATATGCCAACAAGTTGAGCATTGTGGAAGAGATGGATAAATGCCTATAAACATATAAACTACCAAAACTGAAACAGGAAGAAATAGAAAATATGACCAGACCTATAATCAGAAAGAAATGTAATCAGCAATCAAAAATCTCCCAACAAACAAAAGTCCAGGAATAGTTGGCTTCCCAGGGGAATTCTACCTAACATTTAAAGAAGAGTTGTTAACTATTCTTCTCAACTTGTTCCTAAAAGTAGAATTGTAAGAAAAACTTCTAAACTCCTTCTACAGGGCCAGCATTACCCTGATTCCAAAACCAGACAAAGACCCCACAAAAATGAGAATTACAGACCAATATCCCTGATGAATATGGATGCAAAAATTCTCAACAAGATACTGACAAATCAAGTCCAACCATACATTAAAAGAATCATTAACCACAATCAAGTGGAATTTATTCCTGGTCTGCATGAGAGTTTAATAATTCAAATCAATTAACATGATACTCCACATTAATAAAAGAAATATTGTTAAAATACCTACACTACCCAAAGCAATATACACATTTAATGCAATCCTTATCAAAATACCATCAGCATTTTTCACAAAGCTAGAACAAACAGTCCTAAAACTTGTATAGAACTGTAAATGACCCTGAAAAGGCAAAGCAATTTTGGAAAAGAAAAACCTGGAGGCACCACAATTCCAGACATCAAGCACTATTACAAAGTTGTAATCATCAAGACAGTATGGTACTTACACAAAAAAAGACACATAGATCAATGGAACAGACTAGTAAACCCATAAATGGACCTACATTTTTATGGTCAACTAATTTTTGAAAAAGCAAAAAAGAATATCCAATTAAAAAAACCATCTTTTCAGCAAATGGTGTTGGGAAAACTGGACCACTTTCTTAAAACATACACACATAAATTCAAAATGGATGAAAGACCTAAATATTAGACAGGAAACAATAAAAAAACTAAAGGAGAATACAGGCAGCAATCTTTTTGACCTCAGCTGCAGCAGCTTCTTAGAGACAAGTAGCTGGAGGCAAGGGAAACAAAAGCAAACATGGAATTGGGACCTCATCAAGTAAAAAGTCTGCACAGTGAGGGAAACAATCAACAAAACTAAAAGGCAGCTTACAGAATGGGATAAAAATCTTTGCAAGTGACTTATCAGATAACGGTTAGTATCCAAAATCTATAAAGAAGTTATCAAACTCAACATCCCCAAAATACAAGTAATTCAGTTTAAGAATGGGCAGAAGACATGAATAGACTCTTTTCCAAAGATAACTTTCAGATGGCTTATAGGCAGATGAAAAGATGTTCAACATCACTCATCATGAGGGAAATAGGAATCAAAACCACAGTGAAATACTACCTCACACCTGTCAGACTGGCTGAAGTCAACAAGAGAGGAAACAACAGATGTTGGCAAGGATGTGAAGAAGGGGAACGCTCTTGCACTGCTGGTGGGAATGCAAACTGCTGCAGCCACTCTGAAAAATTATATGGAGCTTCTTCAGAGAGTTAAAAATAGAACTACCCTACAACCCACCAGTTGCCCTGCTACCTATTTACCTGAAGGATATAAAAATACTTACTAAAGGGGCACAAGTACCCCAATTTTTATAGCAGCATTATCAACAATAGCCAAAATATGGGAAGATCCCAAATGTCCATCGACTGATGAATGGATAAAGAAGTAGTGGTAGTGTAGTGGTGTGTGTGTGTGTGATGGAATATTTCATTACATATATATATGTAAAATGGAATATTAGGAATATTATTCAGGCATCGAAAAGAATGAAATTTTGCTATTTGTAGTAACATGGATGGAGCTAGAGTTTATTATACTAAGCAAAATCAGTCAGAGAAATACCATATAATTTCACTTGTGTAATTTAAGAAACAAAACTGATGAACTTAAGAGAAGCGGTGGGGAGGGGGAATGGAGACAAAACATTAGAGACTGTTCACTATAGAGAACAAACTGAGGGTTGATGGAGGGAAGTGGGTGGTAGATGGGCTAAATGGGTGATGGGTATTATGGAGGGCACTTGTGATGAGCACTGAGTGTTGTATGGATTGATGAATCACTAAATTCTAATTCTGAAACAAATATTACACTATATTTTAACTACCTTGAATTTAAATAAAAACTTAAAACAAAACAAAAAAGAAATGGTAATATTAAGATACTTCACAAATAAAATGCTAACATGGAAATGTTCCAAATTTAAAAAAATAGATAAAATCCTGTATCATTCATTGTATGTATTAAATATATTTTCTTTTTTGCCATTTTTAAATTACTCGGTTGCCTGTAATAGTTCCAAAATTTATTATGTTGAAACTTGTCTATGCCATTTCCTTTTGCAGACTATTTTGGTAAAAATATGTACCTTACTTTTGTCCATCTTTCCTGTTAACTTCTACCATAATTTTGTTCCTTTATGAAGAAAAATATATTAATTTTCAGCTATTGTATACTAATGATTTGGTCATCAGGCATGGTTTTCAAGGTACTGTATTATATGGCTCATTTTGTTAACAAATAAAACCACTTAAAGCAAATCTCTTGTTTAAGTGAGATTTAAAAGCCCCCTTTAGGGAAATAGGGACTCCTTTCTCCCCATGGTCAGGATAGCCTTGATAGCACCTAAAGAAACTCAGAAGTAGATTAGAAGTTGCTGGATTTGAGTATCCCCAAATTCCAAAACTAAAGATATCCAGATAGGGAGGAGAATAACTCTATAGAGATTTAAATAACCCATGTTTAATAAGCAGTTCCTAAAAAGAGAGATCTGAGGAAACAAAGGGAATTAAATGAACAAAAAAATCCAAGAGGCACAAGTTTTTCTACGGTGCAAAGTTGAGCACCTTTTGTTTTCTTCCATGGGAATAATTACCAGTTCTCAGTATGAGTTAAGGATCTGGCTAAGTACACAAAACGAGGAAAGTGAAATTAACAAATTCTGTTCAGAACTTGAACATTTTAGAAACCCTAAGAATCTTAAAATTCTGCCTCTTTTTCATGTTTTTATGGCTTCTTTGCTGAATTTGGGGTCACACGGAAGCTTAGGAAGCTTCATAGGGTTGTTTGACATTTTCCCATAGTTTGACAAAATTGAGGAAACTCAATTTTCCACTCAAGGAATAAGTTTGGCTCAAACATATAGTTTGTCTTCTTAAGACATTTTCCAAATTTTAGAAGTACCGTGCAGTGGAAGGCCAAATAGCAAAACTCAAAACCTACAAAGGTGACTGAACCTTTCTTAATCTTGAAGAGATAAAGTTACAGAGACCTGCTAGTCTCTTGGGCAATAGCCTGGGACAGGCCTTAAAGAGAAGAAAGAATCAGAAATAAACAAGTTTTTACTAAAATACTAACTTAGCCAACTACCCATTTCAATTCATGCATGAATGGAAGTGATTAACCACTCCTCCAACCTTATCTCCCTTACAGAAGAAAAGGAAAACAGGACAAAATACACAGGCATACGCACACACACACACCACAGTCTTTATGCTTCCTTTATATGTAATATACACATATAATAAAAAATGATTAAACATATAAAAAGGTAGAATAATGTGACCAATAAAAGGAACAAAAAATAAATAGATCAACAAATAATCCAATATTAGATTGAGTAAACAGATTTTAAAATAATTACTTACAACCTATTAAAGAATAAAACAGGTACACTAAAGATGTGACTAGGTGGAGACTTTCACTAAAGAATTTTGTAAAAATGAAACTGACATTTTAGAGATACACAGCATAATATATTAAATCATTGGATGGGTTTAACAAATGGAATGACATGGAGAAAATACTATTATATATGTACTTAAAGATAAGCAGATTGAAAAGGTAAATAAAGCTCTGAGGAAAAAAAATAAAGCCATAAGAAAACTGTAAGTGACAAGTTCAAGTATATTTGCGATTGGAATCCCAGAAGGAGAGAGATGTTAAATCAGTGAAAAATCAATATTTAAAAAGAAAAAAACCCACAATATTTGCAAAAATGATAAGTGGCATCAAATCACAAAATCCAAAAGCACCAAGGTAGGTTAAATAGAAAATCTCACCAAGGTATATTATAGTCAAATTGTTCAATACCAAAAAAGTATACTTTTTAAAAGCAGTTTGATATATTATCTTAAATAAGATTTCATCTCAGTTTTCAACAGAAACCATAGACATTAAAAGAAGATGACATCTTTACGTGCTGAAGTTGTTTTAAATGTCAACCTAGACCTCTATTCTGTATAACCAGGGAAGATATTTTTTAACAAAAATTAAAAGAATTCAGCAGCATACTTTTATTTTAAGAAATCCTAAATCTAAATAACTTCTTTAGAAGGAAGGAAAATAATTCCAAATGGAAGCATGGCAATTGAGGAAAGACTAAAGAGCACCAGAAAGAGAAAGTATGTATGTAGATGTAAAAGGTGAATAATACCATGTGTGTTCTATAAGATATATAACATCCCATATATATTGTGTAAATAGGTTTAAAATATTGTGTTGAATTCATTGTTCAAGATACAGAATTACTAATTTGAAGTTGACTTTAATAAACGGAGATACAATTTTAGATCTAGAATAACCACTAAAATAACATATAACACAAAGAAACTAATGGAGAAAAATGGAATAATAAAATAAAAAACATTTTATCCAAAAGTAGGCAAAGAAGGTGGAATAAAGGAACAAAAGAGATATGGCAATGAATATCACACATTAATACATAACATAAAAATATTGGTTTTCCATTTATTATATCAATATACATTTTATTTTATAAATACATTTAAACCAAATAATGTAAGTTTGACTTAAAGAAAAATATTAAAGAGGCGCTGATTTTATGTAAAGACACAAATCTGGAAAACCGTAACATTCAATATTCTAGGGAGCTAGAGAGAATATCTGAATTTATGCAAACCGGATCCAGTACTGATTATGATATTGACTATATAACCAGGGGTTAGCAAATTGTTTTTTACAGAACAAAAGATAGTTTTTAAAAACTCTTCTTTAATACTTAGTGATTCTTAAATCATTTTTTCCTGAGGAAATGAGTACTATTATTTTACTCATCTACATAATTTTCATATGAAATGACAAAATTATTTAGGGTCAAAACATGTGCTAAAAATAATGTATCTACAAAGAGGATTTATGAAATTGAGGGATTGAGTTATCGAAATGAAATTCTGGAAAATGAGTAATGAAATTGAGTCATTCACGAAATGAGTATTTGTTGGGCATATAAAACATGCTAGTTTTGTTATAGACACTAGACTTAGTGCGATTAAAAGCATTTCAGTCTTTTCCTGGTGGACTCATTACTGCAGCCAGTGATAAGTACTAAAGTGCAAGTAAATTCCAGATGGAGCAGGGATACACAGAGTGGAAGAATTTATTTTGTTAGAGCAAGACATAGAAGTTGTCACAAAGGACCAGGCGCATTAGTTGTTTCTTAAAATAATGGAATTAAGTTGAGGAAGGGTTATTTACTCAGTTTTGGGAAAAAAATTGCAAGTAGTTTCATAACTTTTAAAGAGTATAAAAATTATCTTAAAATGTATGACAGTTTTTCAGCATTATAGTCTGAAATATAGATACATTTCTATCACATTGTATTAACATAGTATTAATATCTGACTTAATTGGGATCTTTTGTCTTGTATTTTAAGTAAAAGATGCTAATAAGAAAGTTGACAAGAAAGCAAGTCAAGGTGGTTTCCTATGCTGAATTTTAACTTTTTAAATGTCTGTTTATTTTTGAGAGAGACAGAGCAGGAGTAGGGGAAGCGCAGAGAGGCAGGGAGATGCAGAATTTAAAGCAGGCTCCAGGCTCTGAGTTGTCAGCACAGAGCTGACACGGGGCTCGAACTCCTGAACTGTGAGACCAAGAACTGACCCGAAGTCAGACACTTAACCTATTGAGCCAGCCAGGCAGGTGCCCCTCCTATGTTGCATTTTTAAACATTTCTGTATTTGATTCAGTATGCATTTGCTCCATGGTTTAATTTTTTCCACTGGAAGTAGATGGCAAAAATAAAATAAATTCTGTCATACACTTGACACTTGAAAAATTATGTCTTAAGCCACAGAATAATTCTGTGGGTTCAGTCAAGTAGAGAAATGCTAAAATATTCTCTCCTCAATTATACACTGTATTTTAGGATTCTAAAAACAAATTTATCTCTTTATATCATACAGTATAACTTTTTCTCAAAGTGAATAATTTATGTTATGATTTTTTACATTGTAACTGAGAATGAATCTATACCCACTGTGGAGAAAATTTTTTATTATGAATTAATACTAAGAATGGATCAATACCTTCTCAATATAAGAAGAACTTACTACCTTTGGGTTTTTGGAGAAAATCTCTACCACATAGTTGAGAAAAAAGAATGTGTCTTTAACTGAAAAATTATTGCATGCACATTGTCCTTAATGACTAAACTATTGTAATCTGTAGCACGCACAAAACATGTAGCTGGCATGGTGTTTATACATTTAAAGTATGCATGTAAAATGCATATTTATTTCTGAGAACAGTTTTCACACTAAAGCAAAATTTTAATTATCTTCTAAATCTCTGTTTCTCTCCATCACCACTCTCCTACTCTGACCTGGATTTCTATCAGTGTTCTCTGTGTGTCCTTCCTGCATCCATTTTTGCTCCACACTCAGATGTTTCCCTTACCATGAGTAGAGTGGACTGTTTCCAAATGCAATTGGGAACGTGTACTCCTACTGTTTAAAATTCCTTACTGACTTTGCATTTCTCTTAAAGATCAACACTGTCTATATACTGACCTTATACTTGGGGTTCCGGTCAT
Source organism: Hyaena hyaena (assembly GCF_003009895.1). Taxonomy (NCBI): domain Eukaryota; kingdom Metazoa; phylum Chordata; class Mammalia; order Carnivora; family Hyaenidae; genus Hyaena; species Hyaena hyaena. The sequence goes on along the minus strand of NW_024081107.1, from coordinate 512,060 downwards.
GCTGAATTTTCAGTTTCTAAAATGTATCTAGCTCCCTCTGTCACTGGTCCTTTGTATCTGATGCCCACTCTGCTTAGAGGAATCTGACTGTTTTTCTCTGTGAACAGTTACTTCCTATTCATCCCTCAAATCTCAGACAGTATGTCCTCAAGGAGAGCCTTTCCGGCCACAGTGATAAGATTTTTTTCAATAATAATTTCCGATGGCACCATATATGTCTCTTTTACATCATTCAGCCAGCTATACTTGTTCCTTTTTCAGTATAATGTTTTGATAAATCTCTCTCCATTAGACAGTGAGGGCCACAAGAAGGCAGACTACGTATTTTTATCTTCCACCATCTTCCCAGGATCTAGTCATTCTGCCTGGTGCATAGTAGGACTCAAAATCCAATTGTTTTGACGTTCTTACATTATTTAAACCAAGTAGAAAGTGGTTACAATTGATGTCAATTCCAGTAGCATAAAAAGGCATAAAGTGACCTTGTCTTAGATAAACCCCCAATTTAAGTAATTTTCCGGTTGTGAACTATATAAAAGTAAGACACTTACTAAGCTTTTTTTCCCTCATTCATGTACTGGAAACATGAAAATCATAATTACATAAGAAGGTATTTTATTAATCATTGTCAAAAGCTATGAAATTTTAATAGAATTAGATAAAATAATTTTATGATGATGAGGTGAAATCCAGTAAACTACATTTATTTTGAATTCATTATATGAGTGGGATCTGCTAGACAATTTTAAGAACTTAGTTACTTCTCACAAGTGCAACTGTGAATGAACCAGGTTACCTGACTCCATAGTTTATGTTCTTAATGGTAGCGCTTTGCTGTGGGAATTTTACGTATATAATATTTTTCGTATTCTTTTAAACATCCGTTATGTGCCAGGCACTCTAAGGGCTTTATGCACATGATCTCATTGTCTCATTTCTAGATAGGTACGTACATATTATTCCTATTTATTAGGTGCCCTGTTTATGTAGTTACCTGTATTAGAAATTTAAAACTGACTCTCTCAAATAGAGGAAATCCCTAATGTTTAAATATCACTGCCTTTTCCAAATAGGAGCTATTATCAGGAAGCAGTGAAAGTTTATCCTGCCTTTGTTACAGTTTACAAATTCTCTAGCAACAAGGGATATATTTACATAATATACTACATTGATAAAATTACATTAAAGATCAGGACTGTGGTTTATCTGTTAGTTTGTTGTAGCTAAATGACATTTCAAAAATCTCAGTCATTAACTAGAAAAGTTAGAGATGTCTATACCAAAAAATAGATGTAAAATATGAGGGATATCCCATTGGCTAGTATGAATACAGGTCATCTGTTCTTTTTATATGGAAAGCTTATTTTCTTTGGCCTGCAGTTCAGTGTCTGGAATCAGGATACAGTGTATAAAAGTGACTCAGGAAATTTTCTCTTTCCTCACCCAGAAAATAAACATTCCCTCAGCACACAAGGGAGAAATGAGTTGGAAGATGTGGGTGTTCAGCTTGCCTGTTCATATTCTATTTAGAATTTCTTTTTTTTTAGAAAGTGAGCTCTTTTGATGTTACCATTTTTAAAAATCTAATTTATTTTAATAGGAATTTCAAGAAAAACAGTGCTTTCATAGCACCAGTTGCCTACTGAATCTTTCATAACTATTAGGAGAATGAGCTTTGTAAGTAGTGACTGCTTCAACAGAAGTTATTAGGACATTTTTAAGAGTATCGTAGGGTGTGGAACTATGTCAATGAAGGCAGAATGAAGAAGGCAAATGAAGCAATATTCTAGATATTTTGAGAAAATAGAAGCAAAATAATTAAGAGGCAATTGCATTATTTAACTCAAGGGGTTTCTTGGTCTTGAGTCAATATGAGTTGCAGCAAAGTTAATAAGACCACATACAGATGGAGTTTTCAATGCCCCCATAGCTGCCTTGTTACATCATCTTTATTCTCTGATGCCACTAGATACCCATTTCAGTAAGAAAAATCTATTTAGGAAAAAGACAGAGTTGATTTAGATACTTTGGTAAAATCATAAATATGATGTAACACTTTAGATAAAATGGGTTTGTTGTTGTTGTTAATGTTTTTGCATTTGTAAGAAGGCTTTAGGGGACAGAACTGATTGTACAAGTTTTGTGAAAATATCCACTGTAGCAAGGCCTTACCTCCTTAAGGTTATAGGGCAATGTGTAAGGTCAATAAGACTATAATTTCTAGTATTCTGGTCCCTGCATTTGACTAAAACAACTATGTTTATGAATATATGTTTATATAAATAGACACAAATATGACACTAACCAACTGCATGTGTTAATATTATTATGCTCTGCTATAGACTGCATGTTTGTGTCTCCCCCTCCAAAATCCATATGTTGAAACCTAACCCCCATTATGAGAGTATTTAGAAGTGGAGATTTAGGGAGGAGATTAGATTATGAGGGCAGAGTCCTCATGAATGAGAATAGTGCCCTTATAAAAGAAACCCCAGAGAGAACCCTCACAATGTGCAGTTACAGCAAAAACATAGCTGTCTATGAATTCAAAATCTGTTGGTGCTTTGATCTTGCACTCAACAACCTCCAGAACCGTTGTAAATAAATTTCGGTTGTTTATAAACCACCCAAGTTGTGTTATACTCTTACAGCAGCCCAAGCTCACGAAGACATCTCCATTGTAGTGATAAACTGCTGTACGAGGAAGTGCCCAACCTAAGACTCCAATTCAAAACCTACTAACTTGAAAACTTTTGCTTAAAAAAAAAAAAGCTTACTTAAAAATAGCCAGTACACAAACAAAAAATTCAACTGGCATCAAAAGTACATAGCAATAGGTAAATCTCTGAAACCCCTAATTCTGGCCACCTTTTTCTCCTTAGAGACGATCACTGTTACTCATTTATCTACATATCCTTTTAGTGATATATGCACTACAGCATTTTTATGTTTGTTATTATGTGTATAAATATATGGTAGCATACCATTTAAGTTACCCTGCTTGTTTTCTAACTTTACATATGATAGAAGTTCTTCATACTAATAGATACAGAGCTGCCTTATATTTTCTAGAAGCTATGTGTTATTCTATTCTATAATATATTATATCCATGAAAGATATTTAAGTTGTTTCCAGTCTTGTCTTATTACTAACAATGCTGCAAAGACTTATTTTATGTATGCCATTTAATAATTTTATTTTAGGTGTATATTCTGCATACAATAGAAATGAATTCTGCTTTTTGACTTAATGTTACAATATTGAAACCATTTACATTTATTGGTATAACTGGTTTGGTTTTTATCTTTTATCATTTTGTTTTCTCTTTTTGTAAGCTATGACTTCTTTCTGTTGGCAGTCTGTTTAAATATTTTTTAGTAATCTCTTATATTTTGGGGGAGTATTTAACACAGTGTTAAATCAGTTTCAGGTATATAACTTGGTGATTTGACAAGTTAATCCATTCTGCTATGTTCACCACAAGTATAGCTTTACATCACATCACTATTAGAATATCATTGACTGTATTCCTTATATTCCTTATATTGCTTTGCTTTTTATTCCCATGACTGACTCATTCTATAACTGGAGGCCTATGTTTTCCTTTCCCCTTCACCTATTTTGCCCTAACCTTCCACTGTCCCCTCTACTGGCAACTATCAGTTTGTTATCTGTATTTATAATTCTGACTCTCAGACTGACTTCTTTTAATAAGTGTAATACCCTTTGATTCATCCGTGGTGTCTCAAATGGCACAATCTCATCCTTTCTGTAAGGATGTGTATACACACCACATTTCCTTATCCATTCATCTATTGATGGACACTTAGCTTGGTTCTCTTGGTTCTATATCTTGGCTATTATAAGTAATGCTGCAGTAAACGTAGGAGTGCATGTATCTTTTCAAGTTGGTGTTTTCATTTTCTCTGGGTAAATACCCAATAGTGGAAGGTATGGGATCATATGGTATTTCCATTTTTAATTTTTTTCAGGAAACTCCATACTGTTTTCAACAATGGTGGTATGATTTTACGTTCAGGCCAGTATTGCTCAAGTGTTTCTTTTTCTCCACATCCTTGCTGACTCTTGTTTTTTTCTGTTTATCTTTTTAATCTGTAATTGGTCCTCTGGTTTTTGAAACATTATACATGTATTTCTCATGTTAAGCAATGATAGAATTGGTTTAGACTGCATTACTTTAATTTTTCAATTTTCTTTTCTCCGCCACCCAAATGTAATTTTATTGTTCATTTCTTTTAAATATACTTCTGAACTTCTACTTAGCTTTAAATGCTAGCCTTGCCCATGATTATAAACACAATGAGTTCCTAACTAAAACTTCTTCTCACCTTCTGTTTCCCTTTCCCTTGAAACTTGTGTCAGTTATACCCATTTTGCATCATCGGGGCTTATGTTTATGTTCTTTTTTGCAATTTTAATATTTATACCTATTGTTGCCTTTCTATAAATGACTCAACATTCCTTCCTGTTCCTTTTGCCACAGTTTCTCCATTTACCTCTTGGTTAATTAAAATTCATCCTCTACTGCTATTTCCCTGAATAGCTCATGATTTACCTGTGTTCTCTGAATTATCAACACTTAAAAAAAAGGTTTGCTTATTGTCTTTATAATTGAACAATAATTTAACTGGTTAATTAATCAGAGCTCAGTGCATGAAAACAAACAAACCACTGTGTGTATTGTAAGTATCCTTCAGAAATGTCTTGCAGAACAATTCATACTTTATCCAACAGCAGAGTTACCACCCCTGAGGCAACCACTGCAAATGCTGAATACAATCCATAAACCTATAGCTGTCACTGAGGGTTTAGGAAGCCAGAATTAAGAAGGTGCCACTGCTGCTCATATCATTGCACGTCCTTTTGAACCTGGAAACCTGGAGGATGAAAAATGGAATATTGCACAGAATGACCTGTTACCATGTTTGATAAAAAGAAGCAGAAATGGACCCTGTAGCACTTCTACCTTCCAAGTCTCACCTGAGTGCCTGTGATTGATGCATCCTAATTAAATGGTCATTTCTGCCATGAATCCAGAAGACGGGCTTTTACCTCCCTTATTGACAGTTCTAGAATACATACTAAACCGAAGATGGCATTGATATTAAATTAACCATCTTACAGTACCCTATATCAGGGTAATAAAACATATTTGGTTCATACTTTCTTTTCTATAGGAACTTATAAACAATCTCTGTTCTGAATATTGCTGTGAAGGAATCTAAGGATAAGTCCTTTTCCCCCTTAATCAGTAATGTAGTATCCTTGCCTAAATACTCCCAGTATTCTTTATCATGAAAGTTTAGTAATTTTAATAAAATATACCTTGATATTTATCATTCTAAATTTTTAAACATTTGGAACATAATTTACTTTCAACATGTTTTAAAACTTCATTTATTTCAGGAATATTCAACTCATCTTAAAATGTGTAATAATTTTTGTTAATATTGAATACTTTTGGAGCATTGAATATTCATGAGTGAGATCTCTTATTGTTTCTCCTATCTTCTTATGCATTTTTATGCTGAATTTATTTCTACCATAATTTGCTCATGCTCAGTCTTATCTTCCTCACCTCTCTATTTTCAGCACTGACTGTTCTCCTTTTGTTCTAGTTCTTCATTTCTGAATGTTTTCTTTCCATTTTTATATCTTCTAATGATTTATCTCTCGATGCTATCTAACTGTATATTCTCTGAGCTTGTGTATCTTTCTTGTGAAATCTCATTTTAGAGAGGTAATTGTTTTATTACATTTCTTAAATTATTTCTTACATGCAAGATAGTGTGTTTCTCTCCAGTTTTCATTTCTTCAAGGGAAATCTTTTAAGCGTTGATAGCATTCTTTCTTGACATTTTGTTTGCCTGTTCCTCTTCACCATTATTTTTATAGTATCTTTGTGTCAATCTTCTGTTTTCTGCTATTGTTGTTATTTAGTTATTTTTAAAAAGAGATGACTTTTCCTTGAATCATATACCAATGGAGGAGGATTCTACATGATTTAGAGCAGTACCTGGTGACACAGAATTGTGTATACACATGTGAGTTCTCTTAGCTTTTACCTCTCTCCCACCACCTGAGACTAACAGCTGCCAGACTGCTCACATGCATCCTTCTTCTCCCACATTTTATTCTTTATTACATCTGGATCATTCCTCTTTTTATTGTTTCTTCCTTGACTTATTTGACCACCATACATCATCTAAGGCATATCTTTTTCACCATTACAAAAGATTATTAGCTTTATTTTTTGTGGTGGGAGTCTAATTTTGTCCATTGTGTTATGTTTCATCTGAGAGCTATAACTTTGGGACTACTCTCTCAGCTACTTCCTGCACCTTATTTGACTTTCACTGCATTTGGAAGCCCTTTCTCATGTTATTGTGGTCTGGATTACAGATCTCTTCTGGTTTTGTCTAAGATCAAATTTGCTTCTCTTTCTTATTAATTTCAGATGAAGGGAGAAAACAGGCAGTACTCTTTTTTTTTTTTAATCCACTTTGAAAATAGAAACTGTGCAACTCAAAGCTCATACTCTAAATTACTTAACCATACTACATGTCCCACAGCTATTTTTATAAATCCTCTACCTTCTTACATTCATCATCCGCAAAATTGGGGCTCCAGGTAATACACATTTTTTAAATCTCTTTTATAAAGTACTAAGTGACATGATATTTAATATGTGGCAAATGAGAAAGAAGTTAAGGTTTAGGGACTTTTAGAGACCATTGCTTTTTGAAAAGTTCTGATCCCCCTTGTCACTACTGACCACATGATATGCTTCTCATGATAACTTACATATCATGACTCTGTTCTCTACAAAGCCTGAATATGTATCCTCTTGTGCCATTTACCAAAAATCTGTGTACTCATGTCCTCTGGCCATTAAATTTATACTGCCATTTCTATATTACCCTTTACAAATTAACAGTTGAAAAGTTAGACAACCTAGTGGTATCTAACTTTATCTCCATTTTACTGATAAAGGAACAGAGGGATGAAGAGGTAAAGTGATCTAGCCTTAACTGAATATAAGGCTTTATCTTAAGGAAAATTCATTTTCCCATGAAGATTTCTCAATTAGCTGTATAATATCAATTCCTGAATATACATATCTGGACTTGATTTTTCCTTTCCACTTACGTCTACTTAATTTTAAATGAAATAAATGAGGTTTTTAAATAAATGAAATTGATTATTTAAAAATGCACTTATTTTTCTTCTTCTTTGCTCTATTTCCATACATAAAATATTTTTTATAGTTTTTCTCCAGCAGTTATAATATGGCTTTCCTGTTTCCTAAGAGTTGAAATTCTGATAATACTGTTAAACTCTTGCATACTTGCTCCCTGACAGTATACATTCTCTGAGTGGTCTTCATTTAAATTCATTTTAATAAGGCAATTCACCATGGATTTCTGCTAACCACCATATTTTTTTTTTTTACACAAATAGTTTATTGTCAAATTAGTTTCTACATAACACTCAGTGCTCATCCCCAAAGTGCCCTCCTTCATGCCCATCCCCCCCCCCCCCCCCCCTCCATCAGTCCTCAGTTTTTGTCAGCATTCAAGAGTCTCTCATGGTTCGCCTCTCTCCCTTTCCCCCACCATTTCCGCCCTTCTTCTCCCCCTTGGTCCTCCGTCAAGTTCCTCCTAATCCTCCTATACGTGCAAACATATGATATTTGTCCTTCTCTGCCTGACTTATTTCGCTCAGCATAACACCCTCAAGGTCCATCCATGTTGCTACACATGGCCAGATTTCATTCTTTCTCATTGCCATGTAGTATTCCATGGTATAGATAAACCACATCTTCTTGATCCATTCATCTGTTGATGGACACTTAGGCTCTTTCCATGTTTTAGCTATTGTAGAGAGTGCTGCTATGAACATTGGGGTTCATGTGCTCCTATGCCTCAGCATTTCTGTATCCCTTGGGTAAATTCCTAGCAGTGCTATTGCTGGGTCATAAGGGAGTTCTATTGTTAGTTTCCTGAGGAACCTCCACACTGTTTTCCAGAGGGGCTGCACCAGTTTACATTCCCACCAACAGTGTAGGAGGGTGCCCGTTTCTCCACATCCTCGCCAGCATCTAGAGTTCTCTGATGTGCTCATTTTAGCCACTCTGACTGGCGTGAGGTGGTATCTCAGTGTGGTTTTGATTTGTATTTCCCTGATGAGGAGGGATGCTGAGCATCGTTTCATGTGTCTGTTGGCCATCTGGATGTCCTCTTTGGAGAAGTGTCTGTTCATGTCTTCTGCCCATTTCTTCACTGGGTTGTTTGTTTTTCGGGCGTGGAGTTTGGTGAGTTCCTTATAGATTCTGGATATTAACCCTTTATCTGATATGTCATTTGCAACTATCTTTTCCCATTCCGTTGGTTGCCTATTAATTTTCTGGGTTGTTTCCTTGGCTGTGCAGAAGCTTTTAATCTTGATGAGGTCCCAACAGTTTATTTTTGCTCTCGATTCCCTTGCTTTTTGGGATGTGTCAAGTAAGAAGTTGCTGCGTAACCACCATATTTTGAATCTCCATTAGGTTTAAGTATATTTTTACACAAGTGCTATGTGTATGTGTGAGCAATTTATTGTTATTAGTCCCTTGCTTAGAACTTAGGGTTGTTCTCTACTAAACACTGGAGAATATTCTTAAATTCATTCAACTAATAGTTATTTCCCTCCTACAGTGTTTCATGGATGGTTTTAGGCTCTGGTTGTAACTGTCAGAAGACAAGATCTCAAGTTCATGGAACTTAATTCTAATGTAGAGGGAGAAATAGGTATATAAACCAGGAATTACCACATAATGCTAAATGCTTTGGAGGAAATAAAATAAGATAATGTGCTAGAGAGTGCCAGGGTAGCCTTTTGCATTGGTTTTCAACATAGCATATGAATTAATGCCTGGATAATGAGATCTGGAGCCAAAAGGCCCTGGTGAAGGGAACAAGGGTGACATGAGTCTAGAAAAATAGAACAAAAAGATGACTAAAGTGGCCCAAGTACAGTAAACCAAGAGGAAGAGTTGTTGAAGATGAGTTTGCATATGCAGACTAGAATACTGAGGGCTAAACTACAACATACAGAGTGTTTTAACACTAAATATATTTATTTAGTGTTAAAACATAGAAGCTTTTAAAACGAAGCTTTTATACTATCACTTATAATGAAGAGTGAGGCTTTAATCTACTTTTTTACATCAGCTGCCATATAAAAATTTGATCATTTTTCTCAGTTCTATGGATTAAACAAAATGAGGAAAAACTCCTTGAGTTCAACTAGTTTGAAAGCTAGTTTGTGAAATTACAATGTGAAGCCTGTATAAAATCCATGAGGTGCATTTATCATTGTACACTGGGAGTCAGGTATTGGGCTTGGAGTAGAACACTGTCTAGGAACAGAAGCCATTCATACACTCCCATATTTTGGAGAAAGGATATTCCTGTCTAGTAAGCCCAAAACTAGCTCCATAGGCATGCTTGTCCTCACAGATATAAGCGCCTCTGAGTGTGGTTCTGCTCCTGAGATTAGGTAGAATATTTTCAAAGTAACTTTAACATTGAACATATTTATTGAGGAAAAGATATGAAAGAAGAAACCATCAAACAAAAATCTTCAATGAACGACAAACAAAAAATGATAGAATCATAAGTTAAAGTTCCTTTCCATGTAAAATCCGTTATTCTGAATCAAAAATCACAATTTACTACTGGCATTCCATGTATAGAATTTTGAGTTTAGTTAGCCTATTAGGATAAGAGAGAGATTTGTGTGTATATGTTTATACTTTTTTTTTAATTCTTTTCTCAAAATTTTTGAAACTGAACTTATAAGGAAAGTAGAATTTCAATCTTGATTATTCTCTAATTTTTAATTACTCCATAAATGACTCTGCTGGAAAACAAAGATGCCTGTGCCTATAGTAGGAAGCAAGTTCATGCTCTACATTACTGTCTACGTAGAAGCCTGGCTAGCAGACAAAATGTAGGTGTGAAAAATAGTCACCTGATCACTTTTAATCCAGACACCACCATTCCAAGCTAGCATTCCACTGTAGCTTTAATTTTGAACCAGTGGATAATAAATGACAATGATTTTGATGAGGGCCATGAGTATACCAGTTCATTTAGTGAATATTATTGAGTAGCCAACTTTGCACTTTTTGACCAGAGAAAGAATACTGGATGGAGAACAGAAGTAACCATTTGTAAACCACACATAGATCAATAGATACAGCATTAATATCATGAAGATTCACAAGTGCAAAGTGAGTCAAACTACATAATCCAAACACCTCTGATTATTCAAGATTCTCTACTCCTTGCTCCTAAGTCTCCATACTCATGGCGAATCAATTTCGTTATCATTGTATTTCTACTTTATTTTCAGGTGTGTTTATCAATGTATTTTAAGTGGCAAAGTATGAGAATGTTTCAGGGAAGTAAAGCCAAAGGATATAGTTCTGATTATCACAGAGAGTTCAACTTGCTGCAGTTGGTTTAAATTGCTTAAATTAGGGGCACCTGGGTGGCTCAGCAGGTTAGGTGACCAGCTTCGGCTCAGGTCATGATCTCACGGTTCATGGTTTTGAGCCCCGCGATGGCTCTGTGCTGACAGCCAGCTTAGAGCCTGGAGCCTGTTACAGATTCTGTGTCTCCCTCTCTCTCTCTGACCCTCCCCTGCTCATGGTGTCTCTCCCTCCCTCCCTCTCTCTCTCTCTCAGAAATTAAAAAAAAAAAATTGCTCAAATTAGCCTGTTGCTCTATAGCAAACCGAGGTTGATTTTTTAATGTTTATTTTTGAGTGAGAGAGCATATGAATGTGCAGGGTAGGGGCAGAGAGAGGGGAGGACAGAGTACCTGAAGCAGACTCTGTGCTGACAGCAGAGCCCAATCTGGGGCTCAAATTCATGGACTGTGAGATCATGACCTGAGCTGAAGTTGGAGGCTTAAGCTGCTGAGCCACCCAGGAGTGCTGACTTTCTTTTCTTTTAAAGGAGGTATCATTTTGCTACATTAAAATTTAGTGAAGGATATCCTCTAGGATCCATTTCATATCACTTCCTGTAATTCCTCCCATACTCTTTACTCCCAAGAAACATTCTGGATGATGGTCCAGAATTCAGAGCCCATGGAAACTTCTCATCTTAATCTATAGCCATTTTTTTCCTCAATGGTAAAAGAATATATAATGGGGAAAATATTATCTCTTTAGGTAATAGAGCTGGAAAAATTGAACAGCCCCTTAAAAAGAATAAAATGTGACCACGTCTTATACCATACACACAAATAAGCTCAATGCATTAAAGGCCTGAATATGAGACCTGGAACCGTAAGATTCCTAGAAGAGAACATAGGCAGTAATTTTTTTAACATCAGCCATAGCAATTTTTTCTAGACGTGTCTCCTAAGGCAAGAAAAACAAAAGCAAAAAGAAACTATTGGATGACACCAAAATAAAAAGCTGTTGCACAACGAAGGAAACTCTTAATGAAACACAAAGGCAGTTTACTGAATAGGAAAAGACATTTGCAAATGATATACCTGATAAGCGGTTAATGTCCAAAATATATAAAGAACTCTGACAATTCAACACCAAAAAAAACCCAATTATAAAATGAACAGGGGACCTGAATAGGTGTTTTTCCAAAGAGATCATACAGATGGTTATCAAATACATGAAAAGATGCTCAACATCACTCATCACCAGGGAAATGCAAATCAATACCATGATGAGATACCACCTCACATCTGTCAGAATGGTTAGAATCAAAAGACAAGAAATAACAAGTGGTGGCAAAAATATGAAGAAACAGGAACTCTTATGCACTGTTGGTGGGAATGTTAACTGGTATAGCCACTGTGGAAACCAATATGGAGGTTCCTCAAAATATTAAAAATAGAAGTGCCATATGATCCAGTAATTTCACCAATGTGTATTTACCCAAAGAAAGCAAAAACACTAATTCAGAAAGATACATACACTCCTATAATTACTGTAGCATTATTTACAATAGCCAAAATATGGAATCAGACCATGTGTCCATCAACAGATGAATGGATAAAGAAGGTGTGTGTGTGTACACATTCACACACACATAATGGAATATAATTCAGCCATAAAAAGAATGAGATATTGCCATTGACAACAACATGGATGGACTTAGAGGGTATTATGCTAAGAGAAATAAGTCAGAAGCTGAGTTAATTTAAAATGGACTACAGAGTTTGCTATACCACAGCTGCATCTTATTTTGTCTAATGACTGCCACCCCACTCTCCCTTTTTCACACAGTACTGCATAGTCATAGCCATCTATTTTGTTTCATCCCAAATTCACCAATTTTTTGAATATTTCCCTGTAGTCATTCAAGGAAATTATATATCAAGATTAGAAAGTTCTCCTATAAATGAGACAAGGTTTATCTTTCTTTCAACTAAAGGCATGATACACACTCATTCCCTAAATAAAAATTTAAAATAAACTCTTAAATGCATGGCTGAGCTTGCAAGAAAGTAAGGAAAATCCTCATAATGACCTGGAGTGCAAATCGAGACAGGCAAGCAGAAGTATCCGCTGCCCTGGAGACATTTGCTAATCTCTGAAGACTAGATTTTTAATTTTAGAAGTATTCAAGCCACAAGAGAAAAGGACCAGGGACCTCCAAAAATGAGACTTTATAGTGGAGCTTCCTATAAAACATGAACCCTAGGAAGAGCCACCCTGTATTCATTTTTACAGATAACAGAAAAAGAGGATACACTCTCCAACCTGTTTATGGAACTGGTATAATGCCAATATCTAAATCAGACCAGGGAATAAAAAAGCAAGAAAGTTATAGGCCATTCTCACTTATGTGTATAGATTGAAATCAGTAAATATGATATTAAATAGCATCCACTAATGTATAAAAAGAATATATCATGACTGAGTTAAGTATATCCCAGGAATGCAAGTATGATTTAACAGTGGGTAATCTTGTTTCTCTGAGCTGATCAAAAGAGAAAAATTATATGACCATTTCAATAGATGGGGAAAAATCTGTAAGTTGGAAAACCCATTAGTGGTTTTAAAAAAATCCTATTGAATTCAGAAGAAAAATATTTTAGCCTGAAGAATTTATGTAACAATATCATGTTCAATAGTAAAAAATTTCACTTTAAGACCAGGAATGAGGAAAACTCTGTTCTATCACTGTCTCTATTCAACATTGTTTTGGAGATTCTAAAAAGCACCATAAGAAAAGCAAAAGATACAAAAGGTATAAGATTTGGACCTGGAAGACAAAACTTGTATTATTTGCAGGTTATACAGTGATTTAAATAGGAAACTAAAATTTTAAATTATTAGTTTCAATTAGGCTGTTTAGAAAGAATATGAGATGAACTTAATATTCAAAGTTGCTTCTCTATATTGGCAACAAAGAGTTAAAAATACAATTTAGGAAGAACTCACCATGTTAATGAGAGTATAAGGACTAGAGTGCCATTTTTGGAAAAATACAAAGCTTAAACACTTAAAAATGTATAAATAAATGGAGAAATATACCACATTTATGGATAGGACGGCCCAATGTAAAGATAATGAACTCTCAGGAAATTGATCTATAAATTTGACAATTAAAATCTCAATAGCTATTTACTTTATGTGAGAAAGAGCACATGAATGCGGAGGGAGGGATAAAGGGAAGAGGGGCGGAGGGAGGAAGAGAGAGAGAGAGAGAGAGAGAGAGAGAGAGAGAGAATATATCTTAATCAGGCTCCATGCCCAGCTGGGGATGAAGCCTGACAAGGGGCTCCATCCAATGACCTTGGAATCATGACCTGAGCGGAAATCAAGAGTTGGAGAGTTAACCTAATGAGCCACCCAGGTGCCCCTCAACAGATTTTTAAATTTAATTGAAAAGGTAATTTAAAACTTTTATGAAAAACAAAGGAATAAATAGCTAACAAAAATTAAGAAAATGAACAAGACAGAGGCACTTAGCCTACCAAATACATAACTAAGTTTTAAACTCTAACAATTAAAATAGTAATGTTGAGGAAAGCAAGGGAATTATTTTCAGGAAATTCAGAATAATTGTTTCTGGAGGAGAGGAATAAAATTGAGGTTAAATAATACTGGAAATATTTTTTGAACTAAGTAGTAAATACAAAAGTATTTATATGTATATGTGTCACCTACATTCTTAGATAAATTATTTCATAATAAAAGAGCTTAAGTCACAAGCTTTTTTTAATCCTTATTTTCAATTCACTGACTTTAATCCTAAAATAGACCTTATTCTTTTAAGATATCCTCTCAGACTTCTTAAATCTTTGAACTGGGAAATGTTAGCAGTGATGGTTCCTAATTCTGATTCATCAGAATACTGAAGAATTTTATAAAACATAGATGTCATTGTTTTCTGTAGATCTTCCTCCCTCCCTCCCTCCCTCCTTCTCTATTTGTTTTTGTTACTAAGGCATTTAGTTCATTCTCCTCATCAGTGTCCATACATCTCTTTAATCAGCTTCTTGCTAAATCAGATGTTGGGTCAGGACAATGTGGTAAAAAGGAGTAATGAATGGTAGTATAGTACTCATTTAAAAACCAGACACCTACTTTCTTCCATTTTTTAAAAAATTCTCTAGATAATGATAATCAACCACTTAAAAGAACTATTAGTTTTGTGTTTCATCCTTTCCCACCAAAGTAAGATTTTTTTTCCCTACATTATGATAATAGACCATCAAAACATCTCAGCTTGTATATTTACATTGGTGAGGAACTTATGAAGCAATTCTTCCAAGAACATTATGTCCTCAGTTTTCAAAAGCATTAATGAAAAAACAGATGTCTTTCTTTTGTATAGCTCTCAGCATTGTGCTTCATCCCTGGCATACAGAGAAAGGTGCTATAAATATTGACTGTTTCCGTGTTTATTGCAGTTGTAGTTATTGGGGATGGTTCACTTTCTAATTCCCTGTTGTTTCCACCAGTATGTCCTAGTTCTGCTTTCCAGAGTAACTGAGAACAGATCCCTTTTGTCTGCTATGGAACTTGTTTTTTAAACATTTAAAAGGTCTTGTCATGTCATCTTTGAATATTCTCTGTTTTGCAAATTATCTGTAGTTCTGTCAGGAACTCACCTGGGAGAGAGAGCTGGGCTACCAGGTGCTCAGAACTCCAGATTAAAACAAGCCAAAAATGAGAGTTAAGCCTTTAATCACCTACTGTTGTGGTATAAGCAACAGTCTAAAACCAGAGGAAGTGCCAACTCCTCCTAATCCATTTTCCCCGTGGATCATGGATAAAGGGCCATGAGGGTCAGTGAAGACATGGGAGTCCTTTTTACTGTTCAGGGAACCCAGAATAAAGGGATTTAGTGGTAGTAGAGCTGTATGTTTAGCAGGGGATGCAAGAGGGTAAGGTTGGGAGTGGCAAAGCACTGAGTACTGGATCAGAGTGCAGAGAGGTGTCTTCTAGGTTTCCCTATGGAGAGATCTTAAATAAGCCACCTAAGATAAAGAGACCTGTTACGCTTCTGAGGATTTATGACCAGTATAGGATTAAACTATACATATCTAAGAACAGACTTCTCTAGCAGAACTATTAAGTTCTTACTTTGACAGATCAAGGTGTAATTTAATTACAAGCATTTACTATCATCCAAAGTAACAAAATACAAAATCAAGGATATTGGGACACATGGGTGACTCATTTGCTTGAGATCTGACTCTTGATTTCTGCTCAGGTCATGAACCCAGTCATGAGATCAAGCCCTGTGTTGAGCTCTATGCTGGACATGGAGACTGCTCTCTCTCTTTCTCTGCCCCTTTCCCACTCATGCTTTCTCTCTCCTCTCTCTCTCTCTCTCTCTGTCTCTCTCTCTCTCAAAATAAATAAACTTTAAAAAAGTATAGATGATTTTTTTTTTGTCCTGCAATAGTATCTCTTCTTTGCAGTATTCATTTACCACCCACTGACGTACCTAAGTCAGTCTTCATCAGGTTCCTACCCCTCATCCTCCAATCAACTTAAGTGCTTATTTACATGAATTTAAGTTAGTTTCCATAACAGCAAAAGATTTCTGCCATTGGAAAAACATTATTCCTTCTTTAAGGTCTACCTTTTTTAAAATTTTTTTAATGTTTTTTTTTTTAATTTATTTCTAAGAGAGAGAGACAGCGTGAGCAGGGGAGGGTCAGAGAGAGAGGGAGACACAATCTGAAGCAGACTCCAGGCTCTGAGCTGGCCATCAGCACAGAGCCCAATGTGGGGCTCGAACCCACGAACTGTGAGATCATGAGCTGAGCCGAAGTCGGATGCTTAACCAACTGAGCCACCCAGGTGCCCCAGGTCTACCTTCTTAAAGCAGTTCAATGTAGGTTAGCATTCCTACCAGAAGAATGGTTAACAAATTAGAATATTGTCTTTGTTGAGATATTTAAATGGTTGGTGGCTATTAAAGTATGGGCCATGAATCAATATTCACAGTATTTAAAGACTTCATCACTTTGCTTCCACTTCCTAAGGCAAAGCAGATCCTCCTCACCTTTGAGTAGTAAATAGGGAGCAGTTGAAGGAAATGCCTGTCAGATATGATTCTGTCTAAATCAGAGAGTAAATTGTGTTAAGGTATTTTGTGACACTTTGCAGCAAGTATAATGTAGAAGGAGAAACCTTACAGTGCTTCTAATAGATAAAGTGAGTATAAGGAGTCAACCGTTAATGTGGTCAAACAAACACAATCTGGAAAATTAGAACAAAGTGAAACTGCAAGGCAAGGCTCTTGGCTTATGAAATTGCCCTGGCAAGAACACAATTCATGAATTCTATAATGTGGTGACCTCCAGCTATGTTTGTAACTCCCAATATATAAAGCATTGTGCTGGGGCTGTTAAAATATAACCCACTTCCAGTGGGAAATAAGGAGCAAGAATAACATGGGCCCTCAATAAAGTTTTGACTAAAATTCTACATTGCACAGTGTCAGAGAACAAACATTCTCATACACTGTGATGAGCCAATTTATAATAACAGTTACACCTGGGTGTGGGTGATAATGGTGATGATAATGATCAGGTATTAGAAAATACTATGGGCTAAAGTGGAGTAAGAAAGAGAAGGGGAAGGATAAAGGAGAAGAAATTATGGAAGCAGAAATATGCCCACTGGAATTCCACAATTAACCGAATATTTGAGGGGATGAGATAACCCATATAAATTAATTACCTGGATAATTGAAGTGCTCATTAAAGATACCTAAATAATATGGTATAGAATATTTTGGATTAAGTTTCCTTCCAAAAAGTAATACATACACTTCCACCTTCTTAAGATATTCAGAACATATTTGTCATTTTTGGAAATAGTTCAGATCATTATAATTGATATTAATCACTGATGTAGTAGTTAAGAAGATTAGCTCTGAAACTAGACTCCCTGGATTTAAACTCAGCTCTGTAAGTGTTAGTGGTGTGATTTTGTAGAAAGATCCTTAACATCATTGTACTTCAGTATGCTAACTCATAAAATAAGGATAAAGGTAGTACCATCTCACAGATTTATTGTCTGGATTAAATGACTTAATGTGTGGAAAGCAGCTATAACAGTGCTTGACACATAGAGTTCAAAAGATAATGTTGAACAGTTAATGGTTATTTATTCATTTGTTCCCATAATATATATTGAGCACTTATGTGCCAAGCCCCATTCAAACCATAAGGCAAAAGAAAGTTTTGTGTACTTTGTGAAGCTTGAATTCTAGTAGGGATGACAGATAATAAAAAATAAACACAACTAAACCAAATAAACAATGTATAAGATGGTCATAAGAACTACGGAAATAGAAAAAAGTAGGGCAGGAAAAAGAAGACTGGCAACACTGAAGTGTGGGTGAGTTTCGGTAGAGGGCAGTAGGGGTAGTTTGCATGTTGCAGACTACATTAGTGCAGTAGAGTATTAAGGCTAAGTTAGTCTTAGTGAGAACATGAGGATTTAGACAAAAATGTATGTCATATTAATAGCTCTAGACTATAGCATTTTTGAGTTCTTGTATTTGAGTTACATATATTTTTCAAAGAAAAAGTAAAATCACTTCTTGGTTCTTGTGTATCATTTTGGCCCCGATGTATTTATGCTTATCAGTGTTTGTGTATATGGTCAACCCAAAATGGAGCAAGAATTCTTGCTTTGTGTGATTCAAAGTCCCCAAGAGAGAAGAAGATTCCTTATGCAAGGTGAATCATGGTTAAGCAAGTCGCTGGACCGTGAACACCTTGTCCTTGGTCTTATGGTTCAGGGCTCCAGTACTGAAAGCAAGTGTCCTCGGGATACTGGATACTGGTCTTCAACCTTTGTCCTTAGTTCCTCTGCCCTGTCCCAACCCATTCATATGGTTAGATGTACGGAGATATAAGTGCTTGAGAAGGAAGGGTTTCAGGGTAGAATTAGAGGAATAGTGGGGTCAGCTTCCTAGAAACCCAAAGAAGAAAAAAAGATATTTGATAGTCCTCCCATTTTTAGTTCCTTACTTGTTTATTTAATATCTAAGAGGAAGTTATAGACAACTGGGAGCTCCAATTCTGTGCTCCAATTATAAACTATCCTAAATGTTGGGGCGCCTGGGTGGCTTAGTCGGTTAAGCGTCCGACTTTCGCTTAGGTCATGATCTCGCGGTTCGTGGGTTCGAGCCCCGCGTCGGGCTCTGTGCTGACTGCCAGCTCAGAGCCTGGAGCCTGTTTCAGAGTCTGTGACTTCCTCTCTCTCTGACCCTCCCCTGCTCACCCTGTCTCTCTCTCTCTCCTAGAAATAAATAAAAATATTAAAAATAAATAAATAAATAAATAAAAATAAACTATCCTAAATGTTACAGAGAAAGAGAGAGTATAGAGAATAAAGTCTGGCATACGTTAATCAGTATATTTATTTTATTAAAAGTACATATAAGACATTGTGTTTCGTAACTACTTGATTAACATTTGAATCAAATTCCTGCTATTTAGTAGCTATATTAATTTTGAACAAGTTATTTAACTTCTTTGAACCACAATTTCCTCTTCTATGAAATAGAAATGATCATTCCTACTTGAAAAGTTATTGTATGATAAAGAATATATTAAGAGTCTGATGTACTACCTTATATATAGTTGATATTCAATAGATTGATGAAATATTTAATACTTTATTAAGCAAGAAAAACCTATGGGGTTTTTTTTTCTAGCAAAATAGGTGTTAATTTTTCTAATGAATGATTTAGTTGAAAGACATTTCTATCTTGGTTCTTTAAATTAGTTGTTTTGTCATTAATTAGATGATGAATGCTTTTTTCTAGCAGTCATGATCATGAATAAGGGTTGTAACATGAAATACTTATTTTGTATAATGAAATGCAATGCTGTATCATAAATTTCTTCATGATGAGAAATTCAAACATTTATAGTTCAAGTCTTTTTGCTTTTAAACCACTTGATGTAGTGTTATATATTTTGGTTATATGCAATTCAGTGCTTTATAATTATACATATTCATACAGCATCACATATCTCAAGTTTATATGTTTCTTTAAGGCCACAAATAAACTTACTGTATGTCCTCCATGTCAGAAACTGTGAAGTGTCTAATATTTTACCCTAATTATTAGCTGACAGTGTAGTCTCTCACATTTTCATAGATGCTGGCAGAAGACACCAGATGACTGGGTCAGAGATAGGGTTTTATTACATAAAACACAGCAAGTAGCATGAACATGACGCCTGCATCAGTTTCGGCCCCAGGGGGACAATGTGGAGGCAGACCTAGAAAGATGCAAGGTACACAGTGGATTTGCATCAATTTCTAAGCTTAGGAAACCTCAATCTTTTAAAAGCAAGCCAAGTCAAATTTTACCTCAGAGGGAGACAGTATATTTATTTTACTGGTGAGGACAAAGATTTGTCTTTTACAGGACAGATAGTGATCTCTATGTACATCTGTAAGAAGTTAGTCTACAATAAAGGTTAGTGCCTCCACTTACAAGGCGTACAGAAAAGTAAAAGACCCATGAAAAATTGTCTGTCAAGACTACATTACATTTAGTAATCTAGATACATACTAGGAGCTCAGTAATGTTAAAGCGAATTAATTTGACCAGAGAATCATGAAATCACTGCTGTAAATTGCATGGCTATTTTTATGTGTATTCTATAGTGACTTCCTGTTCAATTGAGTTTCTGAGGAAGATGCTGATTAAGAACGCAACCATTTGTACAAATATAATACAGGAAGACACGGTCCAGGTCAACCAAAATAGAGATGAATGGGAACAAAGGAGTTCAGTTAGTGAAGTGACAAGTTAGAAGAGTTTCTTATTGGGAATATTAGCAAAAGTTGTGATTAGTGACGTGTTAGTAAATGTTTTACAAACTGACTCTCCATTTAAAATAACAATAAAAACAAAGCCCCCAACCTAATTTGTAGTGTATACCTATTTTCATGATCTAAGTTATCCTATCAAGGTCAATTTCAAGCTAAGAATGTGACATCTCTCAATGTGGAATTCAGAAAAGATGTGTACAATCTGTTCTCCAGAATCATTGGGCAAGCTTAAGTACACCATTGGTTGTATTGGACAAAATGGAAGTAATAGTAACAAATGTCCATTTCCACTATTACCCCTCTTTGTCTTAGTGTTGTCTCTCACATTACAAAAGGTAATAAGTGCATGCTAGTGGGACTTCTTGGGATATATCCTATTTGACATATCTAGTTATTTACTAGGAACGTATCTAGTTAATTTTACTAGAGAAAATAAAAGGGAATGAATTTGCATGACAGTTGCCTAGCCTGTAAGCAAGCAGGACTCAGGTCAGGATGCATTTAGCTCCCACCTTCTACCACACTATCATGATCAGTGACAAAATTCTCCTCTTCCCTCATAGATTACTCCCGGGTTATAAGTTAAGAGTCAATTGATTACTTCTCATTGGCTTACTCATACAACCCATTTATTTTATATGGGGTCCTAATTGTCCTTGGCTCAAATACTTTAGCTTCCTTAGGGAGGCTAAATGACCAACTTATGATAGCAGGAACTAAAATATATTGTGACTAGCACTTGATAACTGGTAGAAGGTTACTAACTTTGTTCCGTTATCATATTGTTGGCATTTTACGAACAAACTTGACATGTATTCTCTTTACTTCCTCTCCCATGGTGAAGTCATCACAATAAGGTAAGTAGCTAAGTTTTCATTGTGCCAGACTGGAGAGGAGAGATCCAAATGATGGACAGATACCAGGCAGGCACGCACCCTAAGGAAAAATCCAGGTAGATCTTTGTATCATTGATGTATTAACAACCTTATCAGAAACCTGCCCATTTTCAAATAACTCTGCTTATACACCACTGACAAGATGATTCTCGCCCAAATCCAGAGAATCATATGCTGTCATTGAAAGCCAGCTCCCATATCACCATGCATTGAGAGACTGCTAATTTTGCACATAATGTACTCCTCACAGAAGTCCAGCAATCTTTACTCTTTCTCCTTCTCAAGTCTGCAGGGGCACATCCCCCAAGTCTGCATAGCTTGGTTCCCTTCTTCTCCCTTCCATCCTAATTAGACCTGTGTTTGTTTCTTTAAATACAGGGTTTGAAATGTGTTTCTAGAAAACTAGTTTGACAGTCTGCTTGCAGAGTTGATTACACATTAAGCTAAACATAGATGGATTTGTCTTTGTTTAAATAACTATAATTACCTTTTGGTTGGGTGTGTGTGTTTTTAAAACTCCATTTCAGCTCCAGTAACTGTACCTGAAATTGTGAGGCATGTTCATTAGGAAAAAACAGTATTTATTCTCTATTTAACCCATGATTGCATTGAATAGGCAAAACGTTCCTATGTTAAGAACAGTAAGAACACTATCAGATAAATGATGAATTGATTTATTCTTCAATTTTCAGAGCAGCATACCAGTTAGAATAATTAACTTAGTTCCAAATCCCAAGTCAGATGAAAAATCAAGAACACTTTTAAAATTTCTATAATTACTTAAGATTCTAAATGTGCATTTTTTTTCGAGAGGAGTTCTTATAAAAGACCTGAAAGGAATTCTTCCAGTCATTAATTTTCCTTTTATTTACTAAGTAATATGTTTACTGATACTAATAAGTGTCAAGTTCCTATACTAAATACTAGAGATCAAAAATAAATTGTATATGACTCCTAATTTGAGGATTCCATAATGAAGAGGATTCCATAATTAAGATGAAGTCAGATATGGACAAAGAATGGTAACACAATGCTTAATGTGTGTTATAAATAGAATAAATTGAACATGAAGGTAGCATGGTCAAATTGGTCCTAGGCTATTCAGTAAACTTTCTTAAGATCGTGCAGTTGAGTTTTTTAAAAACTTTTGAGTTTGTGATCACTTGGACAACCCTGGGCAGCCAGTCCTCTGAGTACCTTTATGGGTTTCGGAGAAATGATTTTGCAGCAGATGGACAGATAAAGGAAGCCACTTCTCAACTTGCCAAGAGTAACTCGTAGTTGTGCTTAAAACTTTCAGAGATAGGAAAATGCTCTCTAGTCCAACAGTACCAGAAGTCTGCCAGCCATAGGACTTGAGGTCATATATACAGGGAATCAGAGCACCGACGGAGCTGCTGAGGGAGAGAAGTAATGGACTGGGAGTTAGTAGTTAGAGAAACATTTCCTTAAACGTGTAATTGATATTACAATATTATTATATTATATCCCTGCCTGTTTGATTCAGTTGGAATTCCTTCAACACCTATCCCCTGGTGGGGAAAATAGTACCTGTTTCATATTTATTGTTTTTTTTTTTTTAACTTAGTTAATTTTTTTAACATTTATTTATTTTTAAGAGACAGAGCATGAGCAGGGGAGGGACAGAGAGAGAGGGAGACAGAGAATTCCAAGCAGGCTCCAGGCTCTGAGCTGTCAGCACAGAACCCGATGCGGGGCTCCAACTCAAGAACCACGAGATCACTACCTGAGCAGAAGTCAGCTGCTTAAATGACTGAACCACCCAGGCACCACTAGACTTTAATTCTATTTTAAGAATTCCATAAATTCCTTAAGATAATAAGACAACCATGGGATAACATACAACCAGGGCCTGACTCAGTTGTTTTGTCTATGACTGGGGTACTTCCTGAAATGAGTATAACATGGATTTTCTTCTCTCTCCTTCATCGTTCATCCTTTGAAGTGAACAGGGTTTCAAAGCCTCTCTTGGTATCACCTATCGAATGTGTCTTTATTCAGCTAAAGTCTGAGTCCTGCTTTGTGTTTCTGTTACCACAATACTGGGAAATTGTAAAGAAGAATACAGAAGATGTTGTCTATAATAAGAGGGACCTGAGCCATGAAAGTCAGTCAACCACCCAATGACATTAGTCTCTGCTGTCAGAGACTACTAATTTTCATTAGTAATAGGAGAGGGATTGCAAAAAATTTCAGGCCATTAAATATACAGCATATGTATAAAGGACAGTATAATTAAAAGAAATCATAGATTCCTAAGATGTCAGCTTTGATATAGTTTCTCTGCTATTGAATATTTGATTCTGTATAATGGCATTTGTGTAAAACGTATTAAGAAGCTGAAGTTTCATTAACTTATGAATGACTGTAGTTTAGAAACTATGTATAAATGGATGCTGAGATTTTCCAGAGAGAGATGACTAAGAAAATTAGCTTCAAACCCAGGAACATTAATACACACAATGTCATTTGAGACACAAAAACATGGCTTAGGACTTTAAAAACTAATGCTCTAAATTAGGCCCTTTGTATTATGAATTTTAATTAAATGGAAATGTTTTCAAACAATAATGGGTGCTTAACTATAAGAAAGTTTTGGACTGAATTTTCTATTTTCTGTTTTGTAGACTATCATAATGTCTGATGTTAATTTAGCTTCAGACAATGTTATGAAAGGAGAAGAAATGTTTCTGTTATAGGGAATTGCAAGCCCTAAAAAGGCTATATTGTCCACTCAATAATCAATCTATTAAGGAAATGAGCCCCAGAAGGTGCATATTGTAATTCAGTTGTTAGAGGTCAGTCCCCAATACCTGACATTGGTCCCTCAAGCCTAACATTGAGCAAACCCTAAGGGAAATGTTTCAGCAGCAGCATTTTAGGGTTTCACTTCTGCAACTCATTGGAATAAAACCTGGGAAGGCTTGGTCATTTTTGCTATGAAAAACATATTTTTTAATCACTGGAAACACAAAATGTAGCACCAGGATGGTAAATCTTCCACATCTCCCTTGTCTCTTTAAAAACTTAAAAATGCTATTAGCTGAAAAAAATAAGGTAATGATAAAAAATTAGGTAATCAGCACTTCTGGAACCATGTTTCAACGGAACAAGGGCTTGAAAGAAAGAGCTTTCTTAAAGTGTTAAAGAGCATTATGGAGCATTAAGAGGTCAAATGCCTAGGAAAGGAGAAAGTAATTTAGTGGAATACAAAGGCTCTCCTTGACAAGAAGGCCATTTGCTCTTTAAAATATTATAGCAGTTTCAATTGGGAATTCTACCAGAGTTCATATAGTGGAAGGAAGGTGTTGAAAAAGAAAGAAGTGAAACCACTCCGTCAAAACCCTCGTTAAGGAATCCATTAAAAAGCCGAGGATTACTTTAACAATCTTTTTAGACCATCTCTCTGTCTTCTTTATCCCTCCTCTAATCCATCTTGAACAACCCTGCCAAATTGGTCTTCTTACAACATGGCTTTCATCATGTTACACTATGGCCATGTGCTACAGGAAGAAGGAAGCAGCTGTTTTGTTCAAGGTGAATGGAAGATGGGAGACAATAGAGATGGGGAAATTGGTAATTAGAAAGTCAATGAGAAGAATTCTTGGCCTAATGATAAAATTTACAACAAGATTTTGATGATCCATATATAAAGGAAGATGTAAATGAGAAGAGGATGTGAGCATGATAGAAGAGAGAGCGAGGCAGAGACCAGAAAGAAAATGGACCGAACTTGATGTCTCTTGGATATTAGAAACAAAGAAGAAGGGAGGACAGCAGTGATAGTCTGGATCCCCACATATTTTCAGCTTGCTGCTAGTCATCTGGGTATCTTGTACATGTATGTGCATTTTTTGCAGCTTACTTTCCACGTCCTTAAAATATGAATGGGGAGTAGGTTATCTATTTGGCTGCTTGAGTTTACAATTTGAATTAGCTGTTATTTAGGATAGTAAGCTTCTCTGACTCGCCAAATAGTGATAGTGTAAAAAACAGTGAAGTCAAAAAAGAGACATCCAAAAGGAAATTTGCAAGCAAAATAATTGTTTCTAAAATGGATGTCTTAAAAGTACTGACAGGTTTGTGGAAATAACGAGAACATTTAAAAACTATTTATTGACAGTTTCAGTGTTGTGGGCACTCAGTAGAACAAACAAGCTTCTTGCCTGCTTCAGTGGAATTACTTCGTATACAAATTTACCGCATGAACTAGAGAAAGAGCAAAAGAGAGAAAACAAGCCAGAGAAAGCATTTAAAAATGGCCAGCAATTCAACATGCCAGTTCACTATTATTAATACATTATTATTAATGTATTAATACATTAATGTTATTTTTTTAATGTTTTATTTATTTTTAGGAGAGAGAGAGCGCGAGCAGGGGAGGGTCAGAGAGAGAGGGAGACACAGAATCTGAAGCAGGCTCCAGGCTCTGAGCTGGCAGTCAGCACAGAGCCTGACGTGGGGCTCGAACCCACAAACCGCGAGATCATGACCTAAGTGAAAGTCAGACGCTTAACCAACTAAGCCACCCAGGTGCCCCTACATTAATGTTATTAATACATGGCAGAATAAGCAAGAGATGGAAGATATGAATATTTTGTACCCTATTGATGTCTCATTTTCCTCTTCTCAGATGTTAGCAGTATTGTCCCACTGTACATAATTTTATATTGTTGTCATACAATCATGCCCTCTAAACTCAAGCCAATTATTTCATCTCTTGCTCAACCAAAGAGTTAGTGATCTCTCAAGGTAAGGGGAAATACAGCTACAATGGTTTTACTGAGAGCATGATCATGGCTAACATAGTTCCTTCCAAAGAGTCCATCAAGAGTAGTTTAAAGGTGATTTCCAATAACAGCAAACATTCTAATTTATAGCCACAGTTAAGAGAGTCCAGGAGGTAATGAAGAGAAGATGGAGGAGTCTTCAATGATTAGTATTGAGAAGGAGCTTAATGCTTTCAATTTTATTTCCATTTTGAGACAAGCCTTCAAAAATTGTGAAGATAAAAGCAGTGTTTTCCAGAGATTAAAGTTAAGAGAGAAAAAATGAACTTGGTTGGGGCATCTGTGAGATCCTTGTCTGACAGGAAGTTAAATAGCTGGGACCAGGATTGTAGATAAACGTGAGACAAGGAATAATCTCAGCCAGCATGCATCATTGTAAAACTGAGGTGTTAAATAAAATGGGATCAGCAGACGAAAGAAGTCTAGACCAAAACTGAGTCAGAGTACAGCATAGACTATAATCACTACTTGGGATTTCTACCCTTCTTTTTCTTTCATTCTTCATGTAGAAAGCTACCTACAACTTCTTATCTGCCAGGAACATTGCTGGTAATCTATTCCCTGGTTTGGAGGAATATAAATAGCCCTAGGGCAGCAGTGAGACAGCACCTCTTTGGTCAACCTGAATAATGTTCCCATCTACAGAAGTCTATAATGAATTAATTACTACCAATAATGTATAATCTTCTTATATATGTAATCTCAGTGCTCCCAAAAATGCCACAAGGAAGATAATTACTCCATTTTCCATATAACTGAGATACATATAGGTTAAAAAATAATTACTGGTCTAGTAACGAGGCTCTTACTTTCCTTTGACAAAAATCTTGCCTGCAAACTCACTTCAGTGTGAGGTCGTTGACTTTCTCCCTGGTCATCAGGCTTTGCTCCTGCTCTTTCCAGGAATTATTTCAAAGATAAGAATCTTACTTTTTAAAACCAAGACCATGGTTTATTTAATGTCTAATTTCTTTGTTGTCAAGGCCTACTCACTTGAACCTCTACTTTTTATTTTTCCCTGCTACATACCAGGGTTTGCTCTAGAGAGGTGGAGATCAGTGAGATTTGTCATTTTTTTAAACATGTATTCTAGTTGGTACATCTGTGTAAACAAACAAACAGAATGTACTTTTACCGGCATTATGATAGAAGACTTAGAACAACTGTTCTCTGAAGTTTCTCTGCTTTGCTCCTATGTTTACAGCAGCATTATTTACAATAAAATTATGGAAGCACTCAAAGTGTCCCTCGGTAGATAAATAGATAAAGAAAATGTGAGATATATACATATAGGTGTGTGTATACACATGTATGTATACATACACATGCGTGTGCGCATGTGACACACACACACACACCATAATGCAGTATTATCTAGGCATAGAAAAGAATGAAATCTTGCCATTTGCGACAACATAGATGGAGCTAGAGAATATAATGCTAAGAGAAATAAGATAGACAAATACCTTATGATTTTACTCATATATGGAACTTAAGAAACTAAGCAAACAAAGTGCAGGGAAAAAAGACACACACACACACACACAAAAACACTCCTAATTATAGAGAACAAAGTAGTGGTTACCAAAGAGGAGGTGGGGGTGGATGGGTGAAATAGATGAAGAGGATTAAGAGTATACTTATCTTGATGAGCACTGTGTAATAGATGAAAGTTGAACTACTATATTGTACACCTGAAACTAATATAACACTGTATGTTAATCTGGAATTAAAATAAAAAAATGTTTTCCTGCTTCAGTTCAACCAAAAAGTAGGTTATCCTCTGTTAGTAACCAACATTTACCTTTGAACCCACACAACTGCAGAGAAGCCCATCTATGAAGCTAGGAGTCATGGTTTTCCTCACTCCTCCCCTACTCATTGCCCAGCCCCTCCCACTGAGAATCTCTGATGTTGAGGTTACAGAGAAGTGCTATTGTTTGTGATGGAGAGGAGGTAACTTGAAAGTCCATGAGTGTTAGGTTCAAATTTCATTTGGAAAGTAGGTAAGTGTGAGCCTATGCCATTCAGCAAGGAGGCAAGTACCAGTAGAGGAAATGGTAGAGTGAAAATAGATGAGTGGGGAAATAGTGTATTGCCCCTCAGGATCTACAGAGGAGTTCAGGATGCCTGGAACCAGAAAGTAGTGGGAGAAATCAAAGGAGATGAGACCAGAGGGGCAATCATACCTTACTGAAATATAAAGAGATTTGTTACATATCTTGTAACCAATAAGGGATATTGAATATGAAAACTATATTTTTACATTTATAGTCTAGAAGGAAAAACCACTATTGTCACTGTTGTTACTGTTGAGCTAAAATAGTAAGACCTGGAATAGAGCATATCAATATGGAGGCTCAGGTGGGAGATGCCAAACTACTGTATTTTATCAATTCTACAACATGTTATATTTTTTATTATAAAAATGTATATATATGTCTACGTGTGTATTTATTTTGAGAAAGGGAGAAATAATCTCAAGTAGGCTCTTAGCTGTCAGTGCAGCTCCCATTGTGGGGCTTAAACCCACAGACTGTGAGATCCCGACCTGTGCTGAAATCAAGAGCTGGGCACTCAACCGACTGAGGCACCCAGACAACCCTAGCTGCCCATTTCTTGAAAGAAGAGAGACAGTAATGAAGCACTGTTTTATATAATGCCACATCCTCACTGGCATTGACTTGAATAGTTTAAAAGACAATAATTTGGAAAAAGTCAAAGACCTTGATAATCTGAGTTGAAGAGTAATTCTGAAAAGCTGGACTCTAAATGAGAAACTTAAGGAACAACAATTCATTTTGTTTATATTTTTCATGTATAGAAAAATATGATTGATATATGCCAGATCGGTTTCATAGATGAAGCTGATTTAAGAGGGCCATTTAAATAAGTACACAAAGGCTACTTGCTAAGAATCATGATATCAGAGGTTAATTTTGTTTTTCCCCTATTATAGAAATATATAATGCTTTATCTTTTAATAGGTGGTGTTTTAATTATGATGAAATATAGAATCAAAATATCTTTAGGAATTAGTGGTTAATTGGATGTGGAGAGTGAATCATCAATTTCACAGACACAAACACTCATTCAGTGTTGACAATAATAAAAATAAAAAGGTGAAAAAAGAGGAAGAGAAAATATTCTGAATGACATTTTAATAAGCAGCATTTGAATAATTAAATAAAATTGATATGATCATCTGGAAAATTGTGTTAAAATATATGTAAAATATATAGTATTAAGGAAATAAAAATGATTGCTGCATGTTCACCATTAAGTAAATAAATACAAAGAGTTTTTAAAAGTCAGAAAGAGAATACAGCTGTATTACAGGAGAGGGATTTAGAACGATTCATTATTAATCTTTTACGTAGGCTTAGTGTTCCATAATGTTAAAAAAGATTAATTACACAGCCCTACCCAATAATTGTCTTGGAAACACAGAAATAAACAGAAGCACTGTGATTTGTTTTGGGTTCTTTTTTTTCAGACTTAGTCTTCAATTAATTTAACAACTCCTTGACATATAAACAGTCTACTAATTTTCTGAATTCTAATGGAAGTTAGCTAGTCTATGAATATTATCAATTAACCATCAACAACCCACTTGTGGAAATTACACACCTTTATCCCATGATCAGAAGGTACTACCTTCGGTAAATCTGCTTGATACTCTCTTGGTAACTTCTCTGATTTCTTTTCCAATCTGTATACATTTCAAATGTTATCAGATTCTGGAATAAGATAATTAATATATATTAAAATCAGCTTTTATGTCTTCAATCTTAGATATCAGATTCTTTAACACTTGCAGGGTGTATATCCTTTAGATAACCTGTATTGGTATGTTCTGTAACAAGATGATTAACTGAACCTGAATCAATGCATACAGCAATATACTTTCATATCTCAGATTTTATTAAACAGTAAATTCCTTTTATTTAAAAAATTAATATTTATTTCTATTGAGAGAGAAATAGAGGGGGAGGAGGAGCGAGGTTGCAGCGAAGAGAATCCTAAGCAGGCTCCACGCTGTCAGCACAGATCCGGATACTGGGCTCCATCCCATGAACCATGAAATCATAACCTGAGCCCAAATCAGGAGCTGGTTGCTTTACCAACTGAGGCACCCCAGTAAATTCCTTTTATAATCATGCAAAGAACTAAGAAATAAAACTATGAAAAATATAGACTGTGTAGTGTAGAACAATATTGAATTAGAAGACATTACACTTTATGGATTTTTATACATTTTGTAAATTTTACATGATGATCGACTTTCCAGATATTTCCTTAGGTCTGATATTTTCATCCCATTTGTAATGCCTGTGGTCTAAAAGTCTCCTTTTTCCTGACAAGAACTCTTGAATAGCCAAAGAGGGACTATTTGGGGAGGATTGGGACTATTTTATACAGTGATACAGGGTTTCTGATCTGAAGATAATACTGTCTTGGAATACACTTACAGCCTTTCAAATAATGGTAAGAACACTAGATCAGCTGGTATAGACTTCTTACATCTTCCTAAAAAAATAAAAGTGCATGTGTATAAAGAACATGGGGTTTGAGGTAAGACAGTCCTTCAGTGGAAATCAAGCTCTGCCATAGACTTCTAGGCCTGGATAAGTTGCCTAACTGCAGTTTCATTAAAAGTAAAGTGGGGTTAATTGTAAGCTTATTGTTGTAAATATGGAATGATCCAATCCTATGAGCAGTAGGATATAATAAGCCCTTGAGCTGGGGTTCAAATCCAGTCACTGCTATCTATGACTTAGCGATTTTGCAAATAATTCCAAACAATTCTGTGAATCTATTTCCTCATTTATAATATTATGGAAATTATTGTACCTACACTTTATTGGATTTTTTGAGAATAAAATGTAGTAATGTATGTAACAGTTGGCTGTAATTGTTAGCATTATACATGGCTGCTGGTAAACACCACATAAATATTAACTATTGGTAGCTAGTTTGCTGGCAGTGGTTAGCAACAGCTTAATCAAATCAGATCTACCAAAAAGGGCTGAAGTTAGACTGTTGGCTTTCTTACAATAAGATTTCACCTTTAGAGTTTGTCTGTTATTGCCTGTTTTTTTTGTTTTTTTTTTTTTTTTACAAATAGTTTATTGTCAAATTAGTTTCCACATAACACTCAGTGCTCATCCCCAAAGTGCCCTCCTCCATGCCCATCCCCCCTCCCCCCCACATCCATCAGTCCTCAGTTTTTGTCAGCATTCAAGAGTCTCTCATGGTTCGCCTCTCTCCCTTTCCCCCACCATTTCCGCCCTTCTTCTCCCCCTTGTTCCTCCGTCAAGTTCCTCCTAATCCTCCTATACGTGCAAACATATGATATTTGTCCTTCTCTGCCTGACTTATTTCGCTCAGCATAACACCCTCAAGGTCCATCCATGTTGCTACACATGGCCAGATTTCATT